>NC_142952.1:32646320-32668820 GCF_046866305.1 Octopus bimaculoides | reverse complement strand
GTGCAAAGGTTCCCTGGATCTATTATAGCTTTAACTCAGGGCTTCTCAGCCCCTTTTTTTCCCCTTCTATGGACCCCTTTCATTCCTATTTTACTCTACTGGACCCCTGTAACCATTTGATCCTTAAAAAAAAAATCCCATTATATTTCTATCATCATCATCATCATCATCATTTAATGTCTGTTTTCCATGCTGGCATGGGTTGGATGGTTTGACTGAAAACTTGTGAGCTGCACCAATCAGGCTCTAATCTGATCTGGCAGGGTTTCTATAGCTGGAAGACCTTCCTAATGCCAACCACTCCATATTCTATTAAAATATTTATTGCACAGAAATTTTAACAATAAAAAAAATCTTATGTGGAACCTTGATTGTTTGGCATGTAAACCATCCATATTCGGCCCTGATGCTTCATCTGTTTTATGTTCAAAGCAGCCATATCAGACCTGTCACACTTACCCTACAATGTCATTCTGAAACTAAACCCCCTATATTCTTTCATTCTTTTATTTGTTTCAATAAACTTGACTGCAGCCATGCTGGAGCACCACCTTGAAGAGATTTTAGTCAGACGAATTGACCACCCAGGATATATTTTTTTTTTTCTCAAGCGTCACACTTATTCCATCGGTCTCTTTTGCCGAACTGCTAAGTTATGGGGACGTAAACACATCAACACTGGTTGTCAAGCGGTGATGGGGTGGAGGTGGGGGTCAAACGCAGACACACACACACACACACCATTTGTTTTATTATCTAATAGCTATGATGAAGTAATACCTCAAGGAGCTTATCATCAAACTCATTTGACTGAGGACTGGTGAAACCAGATGGCTGCACCAGGCTCCAATCTGATTTGGCAGAGTTTCTACAGCTGGATGCCCTTCCTAACGCCAACCACTCCGAGAGTGTAGTGGGTGTTTTTATATTTACGTACACACACACACACACACACACACACACACACACAAACATATTTATATTTATATATATATATATAATTTGAGTTAAGCAACAATAATTCAATAGGTTATAGCAGTACATATGTTTCGTACAAGCTCCATTTATTCATGTAGTGAGAACACCACAGAAAATACAATGAAAATGTACTCCTCAGCTGCATAATGGAATTGTTTTTGGTTTTTATCCTACCAAATTCTGGTGCCTCAAACATTTTAAGTACCACATTTAATCTTTTGATTAAATCTATATTATTATATATATATATAAGTAGATATTATGTTCTGAGTTCAAACATACATACATGGGGTATTCGTCTGTAAAAGTACTTACTATATATATATATGTATTTATATTTCATTTTTGGATTTGGTTTGCAAGATTTTTCATGTGATTTCGTGTGTTGAAGCATATTCTGTTGTATCTGGGGAGAGTCATTTTCTTATTGTGTCTTAAAATTTTGAAAAAGTTGCAAGACGCAACGAAAATTTTAGGAAAATAAAAATAAGAAATAAGTGGAAATTTTAATGATGTGTGTGTTAAATTTTAAGGCACAATAAGAAAATGACTCTACCCAGACACAACAGTATATATATATATATATCATCATCATCATCATCATCGTTTAACGTCCGCTTTCCATGCTAGCATGGGTTGGACGATTTGACTGAGGACTGGTGAAACCGGATGGCAACACCAGGCTCCAATCTAATTTGGCAGAGTTTCTACAGCTGGATGCCCTTCCTGACGCCAACCACTCAGAGAGTGTAGTGGGTGTTTTTACGTGTCACCCGCACGAAAACGGCCATGCTCGAAATGGTGTCTTTTATGTGCCACCCGCACGAAAACGGCCACGTTCGAAATGGTGTCTTTTATGTGCCACCCGCACAAGCCAGTCCAGGGGCACTGGCAACGATCTCACTCGAAAATCCTACGGGAGCCAGTCAGGCGGTACTGGCAACGGCCACGCTCAAAATGGTGCATCTCATGTGCCACCCGCACAAGAGCCAGTCCAGGGGCACTGGCAACGATCTTACTTGGCTTGCCGGGTCTTCTCACGCACAGCACATCTCCAAAGGTCTTGGTCAGTAGTCATCGCTTTGGTGAGGCCAAATGTACGAAGGTCTTGCCTCACCACCTCAGCCCAGGTCTTCCTGGGCCTACCTCTTCCACGGGTTCCCTCAACTGTTAGGGTGTGGCACTTTTTCAGGCAGCTATCCTCATCCATTCTCACCACATGTCCATACCAGCGCAATCGTCTCTCTTGCACATCACAACTGATGCTTCTAATGTTCAGCTTTTCTCTCAAGATACTTACACTCTGACGGGTATTCACATTGACATTACACATCCAACGGAGCATACTGGCTTCATTCCTTGCGAGCTTACGTATGTCCTCAGCAGTTACAGCCCATGTTTCACTGCCATGTAGCATGGCTGTTCGTACGCATGCGTCATACAGTCTGCCTTTTACTCTGAGTGAGAGTCCCTTTGACGCCAGCAGGGGTAAGAGCTCTCTAAACTTTGCCCAGGCTATTCTTATTCTAGCAGCTACACTTTCAGCACACCCACCCCCACTACTAACTTGGTCGCCCAGATAGCGGAAGCTATCGACTACCTCTAGTTTTTCACCCTGAAATGAGATAGAAGTTGTTTCCTGTTTGTTTACAGTCTTTATTGCACCTGAACATCTGCCACAAACAAAAACTAACTTGCTAGTTAACCTGCCTTTGATGTTGCTGCACCTCTTATGTGTCCATAGCTTGCACCGGGTACATCTTACAGAGTTACTACCTACTCCTTTTCTACATACTGAGCAGGGCCATCTACCTGAAGGGGTTTGTGTTTTATCTACCTTCCTACTTATTAGGATTTGGGTTTTAGCTGGGTTGACTCTAAGGCCCTTCAATTCTAGACCTTGCTTCCACACCTGAAACTTCTCTAGTTCTGATAGTGACTCCGCAATTAGGGCAAGGTCATCAGTATAGAGGAGCTCCCAGGGGCAACCTGTCTTGAACTCCTCTGTGATTGCCTGGAGGACTATGATAAATAAGAGGGTGCTGAGGACGGAACCTTGGTGGACCCTTACCTCTACCCGGAATTCATTGCTGTACTCATTTCCAACCCTCACCTTACTGACAGCATCTCTGTACATGGCTCGCACAGCTCTCACTAACCATTCTTCTATCCCAAGTTTCCTCATTGACCACCAGATAAGGGATCGGGGGACCCTGTCAAAGGCTTTCTCCATGTCAACGAAAGCCAGGTACAGAGGTTTATCCTTAGCTAGGTATTTCTCCTGCAGCTGTCTCACTAGAAATAAGGCATCAGTAGTGCTTTTACCTGGCACGAACCCAAACTGCATCTCATCTAAATTGATTCGCTCCCTAATTAGTTGGGCTATGACCCTCTCTGTAACTTTCATAACCTGATCTAACAGCTTGATGCCTCTGTAATTATTTGTATCTAAAGCGTCACCTTTACCTTTGTAGCAGTTGACTATGATGCTGCTACACCAGTCATTGGGTATGACTCCTTCGTGTATCACCTGGTTCGTAATACGGGTGACTAGGCTATAGCCAACACTGCCAGATATATATATATATATATATATATATATATATATATATATATATATATATATATATATATATATATATATATATGTATATATATATATATATATACAGTGATGCCTCAGTATACGAGTAAATATATAAAACAGAATAGACAACGACTTTTTGCAATTTTTAAAATTTTTATTTAATCTCATTTTCAAAACGATATAATGTTTGTTTTTTTTTTTCATTTTATTTTAACATATTGTTATAAAAACAGCAAAAATTTGTGAACAGTAAAAAAAAAAAAAAAGAAAAAAGAAAATGAAAACGAAAACAAAACTTTCAATCAATTTAAGCCATTAATAACAAATAAAAAAATTATCAAAGATTAACAAATAAGTAAACAAACAAACAAACAAACAGACAAACAGACAGACATGATTAAAGGAAGAATTTAGGAGAATTTCCTTCATGGCAAAAATACTGGACATTACCAGTAGTGGGTGTATAATTATACACACACACACACACGCACACACATATATATAAATATTTGTATATATATATATATATGTATATATATGTGTGTGTGTATGTACACATGCATATGAATGTTTTATATGTATGCATATATACATAAACATGTATATATATTTGTGTGTATATATATATATTTATGAGTATGTGCATGCATATATATATGTATATACATACATATATATTTATATATATGCATATGTGTGTGTGTCTATATATATATATATATATATGCACATACACACTGGCACACATGTACACATACATGTTTGTGTGTGTGTGTGTGTGTGTGTGTGTGTGTGTGTGTGTGTGTGTGTGTGTGTGTGTGTGTGTGTGTGTGTGTGTGTGTGTATGTATGTATTTAGATACATGGTTATATACAGATTTTCTTACAGATATAGATATGTATATATATTTTATACATTATAAAAAAATGCGCACGGATATTGTAGTATTTCTTTTTTACAGATATAGATACATGTGTATATATAATTATACATACATTATAAATATACATACAGATAGATATTAATTTTTTTGTACAGATATAGATGTCTGTATGCAAATATATTTATATACACACACATATATACACACATACTCATGCACTCATTTCGTCTCTCTCACACACAGTCATACACACACACACATACATACATACATACGCATGTGTGTGTATATGCTTGTGTATATAAATGTATATATATTTATATATAATAGTATCTTTATTTGGCATCAAATCCTCATTTTTTGTCATTTTAATTTTTACAATCTTTATATATATATGTTTTTTTATTTCATTCTGCAACTGAGGAAGAGTTAAAAGTCTTGCTTAAGGATTCGTTTGAACCCTACAGCAAGTATTTTTCCTATTTACACACATAACTCTCTGTCTTTCTCTCTTTTGTATTTCCCTCTGTATGTCTGTTTCTCTTTCTCTCTCTCTCTCTCTCTCTCTCTCTCTCCCTCTCTTGCCCTGGCTCGCACTCTCACATTCTGTGTTTCCCTCTCTGTTTGTCTGTTTCTCCATCAGTCTCTCTCCTCCTCCTCTCTCTCTCTCTGTTTCCCTCTTTATCTGTCTCTCCCCCACCTTTTGTTTCCTTCTCACCCTATCTCTTTTTTCTCTCCCCCTCTCTGCTTGTCTGTGTATCTGTCTCTCCCCACTCTCTTTGTCTGTCTGTCTCTCCCCCTCTCTTCATGTCTATCTGTCTCTCCCTCTCCCTTTTTCTGTTTCCCTCTTCATCTCTCTCTCTCTATCCCCCCTCTTTCTGTATGTGTGTGTCTGTCTGTGTGTCTCTTAATTGTCAACATTTTTTACAAGTGCTCTATTATTCTTTTACTGATTTCAGAAATTGGACTGCAGCCATGCTGGAGTAACTCTCTCCAGAATAGAGCAGCAGCCTGTTTATATTGAACTCAGCTTATTTCATCACTTGCCTGCTACTTGTTTGATCAACCCCCACAAGGATGAAGATCAGAGTGGGCCCTTGGTGAAATTTGAACTTGGGTGACTGAGGGAGTTGACTGCCTGTTAAATGATAGGAAGATGTAGCATCAATCATGCCTTTCCTTAAAGATATTATTTATAAAGGACGGTAATGGAACCAAAATGGATCAGTTGGTGAATTAGTGAATTGTTGTCATTCGGCCCTAGGCCAGTCCTGCTCGTGCAGACATATGATCGGATGCATGCCAGTCTTGACCATCCCATCTGCTTCCTTTGTGCAAAGATCTCATCTCAGGATTGCATCATTCGTGTGTTTTGAGGGTGCATTGCCTAATGTGTTAGCCAAAGTTTTCTGAGTGAATTCTGTTGATGAAAACTGATCAAGTAGCCCATCATACATATGTATATATATATATATACATACATATATATATATATACACATATATACATATATATATATATATATATATATATATATATATATATATATATATATATATACACACACATATAGTTAAACAATAAATTACCTGCCTCTGGATACCTTCTAACAAAGACGGTACCCACACAAGTAATTCCCAGAAGTGCCTCTGGATTTAAACATCCCCTAGCTGCTTGGATACTTCAGACTACCCCTGAAATATTGAAGCAATCCTATCATTTACCTATATATATATATATATATATATATATATATATATATATATATAAACAAATGAAAGACAGGAGATGGAATATACGAGAATTTATTGTTAATCACGACAATTGTTTCGACACGTCTAGCATCGATTCCTCTTGGGTGGGAAACTCAACAACTGGTTCAGGAGCATCCGGTGGTGCAGATGTATCTCATCGGGTGATAAATGAATAAAAACAACTCGTGAGTGGACAAATTCAAATTCAAAATGAATGATGACTAGCATCACATTTGAAACTCAAGAGTACCAACATATATATGATTAAATCAAGGATATAAAATCTTGTTAAAGGGATATCAGCATCCAAGTTCTCTGGTTTTGTCCAGTTTATCAGTGAAAAAACCAAAGATGTTAGGAAACTTTAATTTAATTTCTCAAATTGAATTAATTGGGCATGGAAACAATTTCAGAGTTAGTTTTTGTTTGGAATTAAACATGTTCTAATAAATTGATATATATGTTGCTACTGGATGTCTGCTACTGAAGAAGTCGAGCAGGGCGAAATCATGTGATCTGGCTGTTCCAGCAGCTGCAGCAGATGGCTCTCGTCTGTCAGTGTATAAATACAAGTGCTTTTATGCACTACGAGTCTATATGTGGGGTCCTATGAAGGTAAATAACTCAGTATTCTGTGTTCAGACGCAACACCCACTTTAAGTGGGAGATTAAGATTACCTTATATGTTCGAGTGTGTGTACCCTTGTCTTCTTGACATGAAGTACTAATTGTAAATAAACTTAACTGTCATACAAGTGGTGACGTTTGTTTGCAGGCTTCTGTGTAAACATTTCAGGATTAGGATGAAAACATTATCTTGTGTGTGTTTGTGTGTCTGTCCTTGTCTTGATATCATGCACTAATTGTAAAGAAACTGTTTTGTTTGCTGTCTTCTGCGAAGACATCCAGTCTAGGGCAAAATATTGCCTTGGTTGTATACAGGTGGTGTTTGGCAACAGGAAGAGCATCCAGCTGCAGAAAAATCTGCCTCAGTGAATAACATGTGGCTCATGCAAGCATGGAAAGGCAGATGGTAAAACGATGATATATAAACACAAACACACAACACACACACACACACACACACATATGACTGGTACTCCGTTGGTTATAACAAAATGCTTCAGTTGATTTGATCAGCGGAACAGCATGCTCATGAAATTAATGTGCATGTGGCTGAGTATTCCACAGACACGTGCATTCCTGAATGTAGAGTTCTCAGGTAGATTTCGCTCAAGGACACAACACATGTCCGGGAATTGACCTCATGACCTTACACAATAATAATAATAATAATAATAATTAGTATTATTATTATTATTATCATTATTATTATTACCATTATTATTAAGGCCTGAAATTTTGCAGGAAGGGGACTATTCGATTACATCGATCCCAATGCGTAACTGGTACTTAATTCATTGATCCCGAAAGGATGAAAGGCAAAGTCAACCTCAGTGGAATTTGAACCCAGAATGTAGGGGCAGGTGAAATGCTGCTAAGCAGTTTGCCCAACGTGCTAACAATTCTGCCAGCTCACCACCTTAATAATAATAATAACAATAATAATAATAATAATAATAATAATAATAACAATAATAAAGGATTCTGATTTAAGCACAAAGCCTGCAGTTTTAAGGGGAGGGGCTGTTTGATTATATCAACCCCAGTACTTGAGTAGCACTTTATTGACCCTAAAAGACTTAAATGCAAAGATGTGCTTAGAGTATAAAGCGCCGGAAGAAATGCTGTTCAACATTTTGTCCAAGACACTCGCTTTTCTGTCCGCTCTGCTGCATAACAACAACAACAATAATAATAGTGATAAGAATAATATAATGCACCTGATGGTTTGTGATTTTCAATGAGTGATTCTGTTATGTATGAGGAGCGAAATTAACAAGAAACAAAAAGTTTGGTGAAAGGAAAAAATGTGTTAGGAAATGTCTGTAGTTAAATGGAAACTTTGGAAAGCAGAATGAGTATTAAGCATCTGTGGAATTGATGAAGAATGATGGTTAATGGTGGAAGTAGTATTCTAATGCAATGATGATGGTTTTAAGAAGATGTAGCCATGTATATATATATATCTATATATATATATATATATATATATACATGCATACACGAACATATATATATATATATGTATGTATGCATGCACAAACATATATGCATATATATATATATATATATATATATATATATATATGTATGTATGCATACACAAACATATATGCATATATATATATATATATATATATATACACACACACACACACACACATATATAGATATATTTACATACATAAACTTATATATACTGGAGATTGGAAAAAATGTTGGGTGTTATTTATTCACCATTACACATGTTTCATTTGTTTATAGGAGTTACAAAATTGTACATAGAGGAAAAAACATATCTCCTATTAAAAATTCTTCAAACAGAGAATTAAATAATGTCTTATATATATATATATATATATATATATATATATATATATATAAGCTGGTTGACTTAGCTTTTCGTGTTACTGAAGGTTCATGGATGTGTGGAGAAGTTGACCAGTTCCTCAGCCATTTGAAAGCAAAACCTTAAGTAACACGAGGAGCTCAGTCAACCTGTCGCTCAATAAATACAAAATACAACCCCAGCTAAAGGGAGTGAATGGTGCTTCCATTCTTTAGTTCACTTACTCAAAAATTAGCCTGAATGTGACAAAGTTTGACCCAGAACTTTTTGAAAAAAAAAAACTGCATAGAATCACAATAAATGACAGTTAACTTGTCATAAAGCAATACAGAACAATGAATGAAGCTGTCTGTATTAAATTAGCCCTTTAACATTCAAACTGGCCATATTTGCCTCAAATATTCAACCTCTGTTATGTTCAAACCAGCCAGGTCTGGCCTCTCACATCTACCCCCCTATGTCATTCTCAAAAAAATAGAGAACCACATCATTGAAATCTCAAAGCTATGAGAGAATCAATGGTTAATTCAAAACAACTTGAATAAATAAGTTTTATGTTTGATAAAATATAATCTGAACGCTGAAGGGCCAAAAAACTGAGAGGAAAAGCAAAGTTGGAAACTTTGTATAACCCATCCTTTCTTACGATTGTTCTTTGGAATTGTCTGTAAATCATTGTGGCGAGGTTTGTAAAATACATTCTCTAATGTTTTATTGCAATTGGGGAGGGTCATTCTCTTTTAGTGCCTTATTACTTAACACACTCACTGGTTTGATTTCCACTCATTTACTTATTTATTTTTTTTCTAAAATTTTCGTTGCGTCCTGCAACCTTTTCAATAGTTGTTGACTCTGTCTGTTATAAGCTGATAATAGACAGTCAACGACTCCTGAAAAGGTTGAAAGAGGCAACAAAGTCAACAACTATTGAGAAGGTTGCAAGACACAACGAAAATTTTAGAAATAAATAAATAAGTAAATGAATGAAAATCGAACCAGTGAGTGTGTCAAGTAATAAGGCACTAAAAGAGAATGACCCTCCCCAAACACAATAAAATGTGCTTCAACATGCGAATCCACATAAACAATCTTGCAAACCAAATACAAAAAAGAGATTCTCTCATGTGTTTTACAAATATTTTCTTCTCTACTTTTTGATGTTCGAATGTCTCTTGTGAAAAAACTGTTTTTCCTAATTAATTATTTATGTGACCTCGTTAAAGATGCAAGTGTATTTAAATTGGTTGTGAGAAGACTTTTAAACTAAACCTTTAAACTATGAACTAAAACAAACAAAAAATATATCTATATAATGCTGATAAATCTTCACATGTTGAGATCGATTGAAGAATCCAGGATTATCTGCAGTCACTCGTTGACTCTGACTGTTCATAGCTTTCGCATGGCTTTGAAAGCTTTCTTCCGATTGGTCAGCTTTTTGCTGGAGTTTGCCATTTATTATTGTCAGCAATTCCTCTTCCATTTTGCAACATCTCTGATTCTCAGTTTCGGTCTTCCCTTATTTCTTTTCCCCTTGCATATTTGGTAGCAAGAGACTTCTCTGGGAATCAATTATATATATATATGTATATATATGTATATATATGCATATATATATCTATATGTATATATGTGTATGTATGTATGTATGTATATGTATATATGTGTATATGTATGTATATGTATATATGTGTATATGTATGTGTATGTATGTATATATATATATATGTATGTGTATGTATGTATGTGTGTATGTATGTGTATGTATATATGTATGTATATATATATATATATATATATATGTATGTGTACGTATATGTATGTATATATGCATATGCATATATATATATATATATATATGTATGTGTACGTATATGTATGTATATATGCATATGCATATATATATATATATATATATGTATGTGTACGTATATGTATATATGCATATGCATATATATATGTATGTGTATATATATATATGTATGTGTACGTATATGTATGTATATATGCATATATATATGTATGTGTATATATATATATATATATATGTGTGTATATGTATATATGTGTGTGTATGTAAATGTATGTATATATATATATGTATATATATATATATAAGTTTATATATATGCGTATGTATGTATATATATCTATATGTGTACATATGTATATATGTAAGTATATGTGTGCATATATATGTATGTGTGTATGGAAGTATATGCATGTATATAGATATATATGTATGTAAGTATATGTGTGTGTATGTATGTAAGTACTTATGTATCTGCACGTATGTGTATGTCATTAAAAGTTATACGGTACAAATTATTGTTCAATCTATAAAGCAACCCCCATCATACGTAGAGTAACATTTCAAAATTTCTCGTTTTAAAAATCTTTGCATCAAACAAAAGCCGTCAGTTACGATGGGAGGGCCACAGTGTTCACAAATCATCCTGGTCCCAACATGGCCCCTACAACACCAGATTTCGCAAAGCTATCTGCTGCATTTCCAACAAACATACACCAGCTAAGAGGTGACACAACAATCTGCTCCACTGATTCTATAAGTAGTCTCGCATCAGCTGCAGTGATGCAGCTGGAATGAAAGTCGCATCTTTTCGCTCGTTCTCTCATCTATTTTACAAATATTTTCTTCGCTGCTTTTTGATGTTGAAATGTCTCTTGTGAAAAAATCTGTTTTTTTCTAATTAATTATTTATGTGACCTCGTTAAAGATGCAAGTGTATTTAAATTGGTTGTGAGAACACTTTTAAAATGCACCCCTTCCCACACAAAATAAAGGCTAAAGAAACACACTCAAAAACAAGTTATATACATACATACATATGTATATGTATTTGTGTGTATATATATATATATATATATATATATATACACACACACTATACTATACTATACTGGCATTTCATTGATTTGATGAATGTTCCAGTTGAATTAATCAATTGAACAGCCTACTCGTGAAATTAATGTGCAAGTGGCCGAGTACTCCACAGACACATGTACCCTTAATGTAGTACTCAGGGAGATTCAGCGTGACACAGAGTGTGACAAAGTTGCTCTTTTGAATTACAGGTGCAACTCATTTTTGCCAGCTGAGTGGACTGGAGCTATGGGAAATAAAGTGTCTTGCTCAAGAACACAATGTCCCACAAGAAATCAAACTCAAAGCCTTATGATCGTTAGCCAAATATGCTAACCACTAAGCTGCATGCCTTCACCACACACATACACACAAAATATGTTGACCCGACATTGTGGTAATTGTGTCATGTATATATATATATATATATATATATATATATATATATATATATATATGCTGCTCTGTCTGAAAACGTACTTTCATTGTATGGTGATTTTCTTGATCCTTTCATTGAAGTTATAAAACACACACACACACAAATATATATAATTAAATACATGTGTATACATACACACCTAATGTGTGCTAAATTAATATGGAAGATAAACATTCTTGAATATTTATTTTATGATTAAAGTTTCATGCTTTTGCACTCTTCAGGTGAGAACTGTTAGCTATTTGTTCTGCTAATTGATTTGTTTTCTTTTGGTTGGTTGTTAGTTTTGTGGCTTAATGTTTATTTTCTTTGAATTTGTCGGCAAAAGATGTGTTGGTTGTTTGTATTTTTCGTTTTTGATATTGATTTTATTTGGAAATCTCTGTGACCTTGTTGTTTTAATACACATATTGCTATCATCATTTAACGTCCACGCTTCATGCTGGTATGGGTCGGACGGTTTCACAAGGATTCGATGGGTCCAAGGACTGCATCATACTGCAAACTCTGCTTTGGCGTGGTGTCTATGGCTGGATGCTCGCATACGCAGGCTTCTTTGTGTGAATGTTACAAATTTGCAGTGAACTACGCTACAGATGGTGACACAGTGTACAGATGGGAATCGAACTCATAACCTTATGATCATGAGCCGAATCCTCAAACCATTACGCCACGTACTGTAAACTGTGATGTCATTTATGGTTGTCCAATAACCTGTGTCTTTTACTGGCATTTCCTGTTAACATGAACTTTCAAATTCATCTGGAATTAAAATATCCAACTGACTGGATCCAACCTTTCTAACCTGTTCTACAATGTCATTCTAAGAATAAAACAGTCGTGTCATTGAAATCTTGAAGCTGTGAGGTAATGCAGAATTAATTAGGGACAATTTGAATTAATAAGGACTAAATTAGACAGAGTAATCTGATTGGTGGAGGGTTAACCCTCTTTCATCTAATATTAGATGCCTTCAGTTGGATCCATTCCTGTCTGGTAATGACCCACTCCTTGCGGATTGGATTGCGTGGAGATTAATTAGATTGGATGGAGATTAATTAGAAATAAAACAAAAACAATAGTGTAATTAGGTTAGAAACTGATAGGTCTGTGTTTATTTATATGCATTATCCTTGGTGGTGGGGTGGACGGGGGTGTTATTGGTGGAGGCGGGGAGGCGTTTGGTCGAAGGAATAGCCTTGGTCTGTTTATACTGACCTCAGGTCACGTGTTTCTTTGCAGTTTAATGTTTAAAGAAGTATAGAATCATATGAATACATGCATACATCATGTATATATACTTATACACACACATACACACAGCACTGAATATGCATACACATATGTGAGTGTATGTGTGTGAAAATTAGTTTATATTGTATCATTTTATATACATATGTATGTATACACACACCCTCATATTTATACACATATACAGATATGTGTGCATGCATACACATGTATGCATATATATTTGTATGCATGCATATCCATATATATATATATATATATATACACTACATATGTGTGTGAGTGTATGCATATATATATATATATATATGTATGTATGTATGTGTGTGTGTATATATAGTGTATATATTCATTAATAGATTAACAAATAATTTCATGGCAGTAAAAAAAAAAAAACCTTGGTTTTTAACGCCCCAGGTTGTAACACAAGATACTTTGTTGTTTCACCTGGACTACTATACTCCCAAAATATGGGTTCTACATAAAAACAAAACAAAACAAAACAAATAACAAATCTGAAATACAATGTTAAAAAAATATATAATTAAAAGGATGGATATAGTGCGGATGATAGTACATGTATATATGGAGATAGTATTCACAGTGTGGAAAACGATTTTCAAAATATGTACATACATTTATATACACACACACATATATATATATACATATATGTATATATACATGCACACACATACATATATATATATATATATATATATATACGCATGTATATATACACATATACACACACACACACACACATATATATATATACACATATATATATACATACATACATACATACATACATGTATATATACATACACACACATACATACAGACATAGTTATTATGCAATTTTTAACAATATAAATACAAATATACAATATATATTTGTATATACATACATATATTTATAAAGATATATATACATGCATATATGTGTGTGTGTGTGTGTATGTATATATATATATATATATATATATATATATATATATATATATATATATATAGGGAGAGAGAGAGAGAGAAAGAGAGAGAGAGATGCACACACTCATATATATATATATTAATTGCATTCACCAGATGAGATTAATGTATATATACAGGCCATTATAGTTTTACCATCTCACCATATGTAATAAATATTATTATTATTATTATTATCTTTATTATTACCCTGTTCATTGTTATTTATGATCACAGTCATCATCAACATCACAATTGTCATTTGAATCCGTATCTCAAAAATCAGCTGCAAGAGTAAAATATTAACGATACATCACGATAATAGAATATGCAGTTGCATAAATTCTCATGTGATAATATTTTGTATACACACGTGTGTGTGTGTGTGTGTGTGTATTTCCATGTATTACCAGTTGTGTGTTTGTGTGTGTGTGTGTGTGTGTATATATATATATATATATATATATATTTATGTGTATGTATATATATGTGTATATTTTTATGTATATGTTTGTATTTATTTATGTATGTATCTATATGTATATAATATATATCTATATATAAAATGTGTGTGTGTGTTATATATATATATATATATGTTTGTGTATATTTGTATATATATATATATATATATATATCTTAGAGGTGCACTAGGCAGTGTTGAATGAAATATGGTTGCAGAAAGTCACAGACTTAGTATAGGGGGAGGGGTCAGTTGATTTAATTGACCCCTACCCCCCAATATTTCACTGGTATCTTATTTTATTGATCCCAGAGGAATGAAAGACAAAGTTGATCCTAGTGTGATTTGAACTCAGTATGCAAAGAACTGTAACAAATGCCACAAGAAACTTCGTCCAATGTTATGATTCTTCCAGCTTGCTGCCTTAATAATAATAATAATAATAATAATAATTTCAAATTTTTCCACAAGGGTAGCAATTTGTGGGGAAGGGATGAGTCGATTACATTGACCCCAGTGTTTCACTGGTATTTAATTTATTGACCCCGAAAGGATGAAAAGCAATGTCAGCCTCAGTGGAATTTGAATTCAGAATGTAGCCACGGGCAATGTACTGCTAAGCATTTCACCTGGCATACAAACAATTCTGCCAGCTTTCTGTCTTAATAATAATAACAATAATAACAATGGAAAACAACACCAAAAAACCCCAGTGTATCAAAACAAAAAATTGTTCTTGTGAGTACAACCCACATCTCATGGGAAAAAAAAAACCATTGTCAACCTGAGAATATCTGAATCTTATAAAGTCTTTCAAAATCTTAATTTACAGTATTTTGTCTCCTTTCTCCATAATGTATCATGGCTCTCCATATATGTCACCCACTGTAAAACATCAAACCTGTTGTTTCTGGAAGTCTCAGGGTTAAATTTGAAACAGATGATATTGAAACAAAGCAACAACAACCAAAATAATAATAATGATAATGATTTCAAGTTTTGGCATAGGGCTAGCAATTTTGGTGGAGGGGGTAAGTCGATTACTTTGATCCCCAGTACGCAACTGGTACTTATTTTATTCACCCTGAAAGGATGAAAAGCAAAATCAACCTCAGTAGAATTTGAACTCAGAACATAAAGACATAAAATACCATGAAGTATTTCGCCCAGCATGGTAACCATTCTGCCAGCTTATTGCCTTAACAACAAACAAAATAATAATAATAATTAATAATAATAATAATAATAATAGTCTTTTCTACTCTAGGCACAAGGCCCGAGATTTTTGGGGAGGGGGCTGCCAATCGATTAGATCGACCCCCCCCCCCCCCCCAGTGCATAACTGTTACTTAATTTATTGACCCCAAAAGAATGAAAGGCAAAGTCGACCTCGGTGGAATTTGAACTCGGAATGTAAAAATAATAATAATAATAATAATAATAATAATGGTTTCAAATTTTGGCACAAGGCCAGCAATTTCAGGGAAATGGGTAAGTTGATTACAGCAATCCCCAGTATGCAACTGGTACTGAATTTATCTACCCTGAAGAGATGAATGATAAAGTCGCCCTTGGTGGAATTTGAACTCAGAACATAGTGACGGGCAAAATACCAGTAAGCATTTTGTCCAGTGTGCTAACGATTCTGCCATCTCACCACCTTAATAATAATAATAATAATAATAATAATTTCTACTACAGGTACAAGGCTTGAAATTTTGGAGGAGGTAGAGGTTTAAGTGACCTTAATGGCTTTATTATTAATATTAATAATGGTTTCAAAGTTTGACACAGGACAAGTAGTTTTTGAGGGGAGGGGGAAATCAATGACATTTGTCTCAGTACATGACTGGTACTATTTCAGTTGGCTCTGTGAAGGAATGAAAGGCTGAGTTGAGCCTCACAAGAGCAATCAGACAAGAATGTTTATGATAAAAAATTACAATTAAACGTGTTAATTGGTGGCATGTGACTTGATATTTAGTTAATTGATTTTTGTGTCACTAAAGAAACTTGATATCATCATCATCATCATCATCGTTGTCATTTAACATCTGTTTTCCACGCTGGCATGAGTTGGACGGTTTGAGGGTTGTGTTATGCTCCATTGTTTTGCTTTCGTGAGATTCCTTTGGCTGGGTATCATCCCCTTCCTGACCCCTAACCACTGTGCAGAGTATACTGGGTCCTCCATGCACTAGATCCTCCCTTTTGTTTTTTTGGGGGGGGTTTTTTATGGCTCCAGTACTACTAAAGTGTCAGAAAAAATGCTATTCTTTTAAAATGTCACCAATGGGAAGAGTTTGGGACATTCAGCATAACAAGGACATGGTGAAAAAGAAAAAATGTTCTTTTAAATGTTTAAAAACCAAGTACAGAGTGTGGGGCAGGGAAGAGACAAGAATTTGTACATTGCTGCATTTAGTAGATCATGTGATCTATGTTGTCACTCTCTCATTGGTTGCTTTTGGTGACAGTGTAGTTAAATCTTCTCATTGGCTCTTGGGCATCTATACTAGTTCACATGACTATGGAAAAGATCTCTTGTTGGTCCTCCTCAGCGAATCTGTAGTAGAGGCCCTCTCATTGGTTCATGGTGACTATGTAGAAGTATTCTCATTTGTTCATGACAACTATTTAGTACAAGCTCTCTCATTGGCTCTCTTTAGAAATCTGTGTAGCAGAAGCCATCTCATTGGTTGTTGGTGTCTGTAGAAATGTTCTCATTGGTTCTCTTTCATGATTAAATAACAGAATCTTTACATGACTGCGTAGCATCTCCCATCTGTCCTCACCAGTGACTCTGTGGCAGAAGTCTTTTCGTTGGTAGTTGAAGGCCTGGTTAACTCTCCATGGCTACATAGTAGAAGCCCTTTCATTGGTTCTCTTACTAGAAGCCCATTCATTGGTTGTCAACTGTTTGTTCCAGTGGCCGATTGGCTAACTGAACTGGATTGGTTTTCTGGGGTTGGATTAAGAAGCCAATATGGATTTAATATTCCCTTAGAAAATTGGTCTAAGATCAAGCAGGCCTGTAATCAAAGACATTCTGGCCATGACCATTCTAGAAGTTTACTTAAATAATTCTTTGATATATTTTTTTAAAAATTATTATTATTATTATTTATTAGCATTTTGCCCTTTGACCTTTTATCATTATAACTGTATTTTCAGTTAGCATTCCAGGTATAATGCTTTGTGGCATTTTGTTTGTTCTTACTTTCTGTGTTCAAATTCCACCAAGGTCAACTTAGCCTTTCATCCTTTCAGGGTCAATAAATTAAGTACCAGTTGAACATTGGGGGTCGATGTAATCAACTTATCCCATCCCTCAAAATTTCACTGTGTGATGGCAGTAAGTAAGTTGATTCTGTGAAGCCACTGTCAGCTTTTCCCTTACAAAAGCTCTCTCTCTCTCTCTCTCTCTCTCTCTCTCTCACTCACTCACTCACTCACTCACCCACCCACCCACCCACCCACCCACTCACTCACTCACTCACTCACTCACTCACTCACTCACTCACTCACTCACTCACTCACTCACTCACACTCACTCACTCACTCACACACACACACACACACACACACACACACACACACACACACACACACACACACACACACACACACACATGTACATTTGTGAGTGTATGTTGAATGTAGACATATACAAGACCCTACAAACATCTCAGCAACCAGTACCAAATTGTTTAATATTTTCTTTTGTATCAAAATGCTTAATCAACCATGTTTTATAAACCATAACCCCCCCACACACGCACACCCACACACAAACATAGCATTGTTCTATAATGTCACAGCACATCACTATGCGGTGTGCGTAGATTTTCTCTTTGCCCTATCATTTACAAAAATCCAAAGAGCACTGTTGTCGTCCGAGGTTGACCTTGCCTTTCATCCCTTCGTGGGTGGGGTTGATGAATTATGTACCAGTTGAGCTCTGGGGTCAATATTATTGATTTAACCCGCCCATGAAACTGCTAGCCTTGTGTCAAAATTTGAAATCATCATCATCATCATTATTATTATCATTATTATTATTATTATTATTATTATTGTTATTGTTATTACAAAGGTGGTGAGTTGGCTGAATCATTGTCACACCAGGCAAAATACTGAGAACCATTTTGTCCATTGTTATGTTCTGAGTTCAATTCCCACCGAGGTTGACTTCCATCCTTCTGGCATCGATAAAATAAGTATCAGTGAGATACTGGGGTTGTTGTAGTCAAATAGTCCCCTCCCACTAAATTTCAGGCCTTCTGCCTTTAGTAGAAAGGATTATTATTATTATCATCGTCATCATTGTTCTGGCATTTGACCAAAACAGGAAAGGATTATTATTATTATTATTATTATTATTAGGTTAGAAGAATTGTTATAGCATTGGGAAAATGCTTTGACAGTATTTGTGCCAGCTCTTTTGCATTCTGAGTTCAAATCCTGCCAAGGCCAACTTTGTAATTCATTCAGGGTTGATATAAGATAAAATACAAACCAATTTACTGCTGGATGATGGTATTGAATATACCCACTCCTTCAAAAATTGCTGTCCTTTTGCCTAAATCAGAAGCCATTATTATTATTATTAGTATTATTATTATTATGGAGGGAGAGTGCTCCCTCTCCATAATTTGCTTACAGTGAGTCACCAATGGTGACTGAAATAACATAAGAGAAACAATCTCTTTTATGAATTCACAGCATCCCCCTGCTTAGTGTCTGTCACTGAAGAGGAGATAACCACTCTGAAATGCTTGCAACTCACAGCCTGGATAGGTGGCACTGCTAACTGAATTGGGTGCATTTACACCATTTGTCTACAAAAAGGAATTTTCTCCATGGCAAAACAACGAATGGCTTATTTATGAGTCCAAACGTGCCACAGCCATATTTGAACTGGTAATAATATTGCATTGTTATCATTGTTTTAACTCAGGTTTTGTTGGAAACTCCTGGAATCTTGCATGAGCAGAAGGCTTACTACAAGCAGCCTACATTATTATGCTGTTTGTTCTTTTCAGCTATCTAATAATTTCCTAAAGTTGTGGGTGTTTATTGAGCGAAAACACCTAAAGCTCCATGAGGCTCTGGCAGGGTGGTGGTGGTGAACCCTGCTGTACTCTTTCACCACAACTTTCTCTCACTCTTTCTTCCTGTTGTACCTGTATCTCAAAGGGGCCAACCTTGTCACACTGAATCTCCCCCGAGAACTACATTAAGGGTACACGTGTCTGTGGAGTACTCAGCCACTTGCATGCTAATTTCACGAGCAGGCTGTTTCGTTGATCAGATCAACTGGAACCCTCATCGTCATAACCAACAGAGTGCTAAGACTTTCCTGATGATTCTGGCCGTGCCAAAGAAGCAAACTTTTTGCAACAGCTCGACTGGGCACTCTTTCCCCATTTCTTTTATATTCCTCTCATTACCTGGCCCTTTATTATTCTATTCAAGGTCCACGCAGTCTATCTGCCCCTTGCAGCTTTTTTGTCGCCTTAAAGTAGTTCAGATTTGGTAGTAGGTCTTTATTTTATTTTTAAAAGTTAGAGCTTCTTCGGTGTGTCTATGTTTACCTTGAAACACAATCCTCTGGACTGCATCTATGGAAGATTACTCCAATAATTCATTATCTTTTATCTTTTGGTCATCTGACTTTGGCCAGGCTGGGGCACTGTTATGGAGGGTTATAGTTGTAGAAAATTGACCCCCAAGACATTATTTTTTTTTAAAACCTAGTACTTATTCTATTGGTCTCTTTTGCTGAACTGCTAAGTTACAGGGATATAAACACACCAACACCGATTGTTAAGTGGTGGTGGGGTACATACACACACACGACAAGCTTCTTTCAGTTTTCATTGACCAAATCATCCACTCACAAGGCTTTGGTTGACCTAAGGCTATAGTAGAAGACACCTGCACACGGTGCCATGCAGTGGGATTGAACCTCTAACCATGTGATTGGGAAGCAAACTTCTTACCACACAGCCACACTTCCACCATTGTTAGATTCTTTTCCTTTTCCATTTGAAATCCGGTTCTCATTACAATTGTGTCTTTCTAATGGTTCCACGTGATGTCTTCATTTGTAGAGAGTTGACAAATTTCCATAATATATTGAGAAAGACTTTCTGTTTTATATTTAATGGAGATTGTCTTGTTTCATGTGTTCATAGTTTTTCATTTGTGTGTTTAGAAAGTCTTTATGGTGGAGGAGGAGGTTGATAGCAATTTTGCAGAATATGTAGTGTGTAAGTTATATATATATATATATATATATATATATATATATATATGGGGGTTTATGATTGTGGTAAGTCAACCAAGTTTTACCTGTGGACCCCTTTAATTCCTATTTTACTCTGGAGCCTAATAAACATTCAATGTTTAAAAAAAAAGCTTATTATATCTTTATAATTAAAAATGATTAATTATTGTCTGAAAAATATAATTCAAAATTATTAATTATTGTATAAAAAAAAATTTTAATATTTTGTCTATTTTAGAAGTATAACCAGTTTATCGCAGATTAATTTTTAACAAGATAATCTTATATGGACCCTCAAGGGTCATCCAGGTCCTGTTTGAGAACCACTTGTATAGAATATGTGACCTGTAAATTGTGTAATATAGTATGGGGGCTTATAATTGTATAGAGTAGTGGTTCCCAACCAATTTTTACTTGCAGACCCCTTGGATTCCTATTTTTCTCTGTTGGACCCTAATGAACATCCAATATGTTAAAAGAATTCTATTGTATTTTTATAATTAAAAAATTATTAGGAATTGTATAAAAAAAAATTATTATTAATATATTTTGTGAATTGTAGAAATGTAACTAATTTCACTGCACACAAGTTTTAACAGCAAAATCTTATATAGGTCCTTAGGGATCATATGGGCCCTGTTTGAGAACTGCTGGTATAGACTATGGGACCTGTAAATTGTGTAATATAGTATGGGGGCTTGTGATTTGTGTTGTAGTATTATGAAGTGATTGTATAGAAAATATGGTGTATAAAATGTGCTATGGTATTGAGAGGTGGTTATATCAAATGTGTGTTGTGTAAACTGTGTTATATAGTATTGAGAGGAGACTGCGTAGAATTGCTGTGTATAGTTTGTGTAATTGTATTTGGGGATAATGTACACTGTTTACATTAGCCAGACTGGTGACTTCATCTTGATTGTTGTTTTTTTCACTGCATTATGTTTTGGCTGTTGTATGCTCCAGCCATCTTCAGGTCTCTTCTGATTCACCTTAGAGCCTTGCCTGCGATTAACCGTTCTGCTACGCCCAGAGGCAGTGACAACGTTAATTCTTAAGGCTTATAAACCTAGTGTTTATGTCATCTATTGTTGTTGGTAGGCTTAGTGGTAAAGGTATTTGGCTCATGATCACAAGGTCGTGAGCTCAATTCCTGGTACCACATTGTGTCCTTGAGCAAGACACTTTATTTCACATTGTTCCATCAGTCCACTCTGCTGGCAAAAATGGGATGTACCTGTAATTCAAAGGGGGCCAGCCTTGTCACACTCTGTGTCACGCTGAATCTCCCCGAGAACTGCACTAAGGGTACACATGTCTGTGGAGTGCTCAGCCGCTTGCACGTTAATTTCATGAGTAGGCTGTTCCGTTGATCGTATCAACTGGAACCCTTGTCAGCGTAACCGGCGGAGCGCCAGTTATATGTCATTGAAGTTGTGTCATAATATTGGGAAGTGATTTTATAGCATTTGCGTTGTAACTTGTGATATTTCACTGAGAGACGACTGCAGAGACCATCAGCTT
>NC_142952.1:32638820-32641320 GCF_046866305.1 Octopus bimaculoides | reverse complement strand
ATCTATCAGAAAGTCATGTAACCACTCTCCAAGTTTTCCAGCTATACCAAGATCGCGCAGTTTGTGGCATATCACACCATGATCCACTTTGTCAAAAGCTTTTGCAAAATCAAGGTATATTACGTCCACATTTGAGTTGTTGAGTAAATGCCTCAACACCCAGTCGTAATGTTGTAAGAACTGCACAATCTTTTGCGCCATGCACAAAAAAGACTCTTGCTCAGCTGCTAATATATATATTTATTTAATTATATATTTATAAATAGATATATATATTTATTTATATATATATTTATATATATATTTATTTATAAAAAAAATGTCTCTCAAATATTTAAAATCTACAATTAAGAGCCCTATCTCCTCGCTGACGGTACCTACCCACCCCTACCCATTTTCCTTTATTCAAAAATTCTTATCGCTCCTTCAAATTATGGCTTTTAAGTGTTGATTTCTCAGCCCAAGAATTACAGCGTGATGTGCTGCTTGACTGGTCCCCCCTCTCTCTCTCTCTCTTTATTTATATATATATATATATATATATATATATATATATATATATATATATGATGATGATCTTTTCTCCCGCCATGCCTCTGTCTACCCCTCCATCCTCTCTAAATCAGTCCCTTTCTCTCTCTCTCTCTCTCTCTCTCTCGTAGTTTTTCCTTAAGGTCTTCAGGTTCTGGGTATATATAAATGAGAAATCCATTCTAAATTATCTCAATCTCTTCTCCGCTGACATACTACGACGAAGTCTCCAAAATGCAGATAAGATAGAGATATTTATTTATTTACGGCCTCAAACATCTCATACCTTTCGCGCTTTAGTCTGCCCTCTATTATTTATCTTGTTTCTCTCCATGAAATTCAATTGAATTCAGTTTGTCTTAAATTCATACTTATTCATTTTCTAAGCTTCCTAAATTCATGCTACGTATATATTCTATTCACCTAGATTTCATTGCTCTTTTAAAAATAACGATTTATGCATTGTTGTCTCTCAAATATTTAAAATCTACGATTAAGAGCCCTATCTCCTCGCTGACGGTACCTACCCACCCCTACCCATTTTCCTTTATTCAAAAATTCTTATCGCTCCTTAAAATTATGGCTTTTAAGTGTTGATTTCTCAGCCCAAGAATTACAGCGTGATGTGCTGCTTGACTGGTCCCCCCTCTCTCTCTCTTTATATATATATATATATATATATATATATATATATGATGATGATGATGATGATCTTTTCTCCCGCCATGCCTCTGTCTACCCCTCCATCCTCTCTAAATCAGTCCCTCTCTCTCTCTCTCTCTCTCTCTCTCTCGTAGTTTTTCCTTAAGGTCTTCAGGTTCTGGGTATATATAAATGAGAAATCCATTCTAAATTATCTCAATCTCTTCTCCGCTGACATACTACGACGAAGTCTCCAAGATGCAGATAAGATAGAGATTTTTATTTATTTGCGGCCTCAAACATCTCATACCTTTCGCGCTTTAGTCTGCCCTCTATTATTTATCTTGTTTCTCTCCATGAAATTCAATTGAATTCAGTTTGTCTTAAATTCATACTTATTCATTTTCTAAGCTTCCTAAATTCATGCTACGTATATATTCTATTCACCTAGATTTCATTGCTCTTTTAAAAATTACGATTTATGCATTGTTGTCTCTCAAATATTTAAAATCTACAATTAAGAGCCCTATCTCCTCGCTGACGGTACCTACCCACCCCTACCCATTTTCCTTTATTCAAAAATTCTTATCGCTCCTTCAAATTATGGCTTTTAAGTGTTGATTTCTCAGCCCAAGAATTACAGCGTGATGTGCTGCTTGACTGGTCCCCCCTCTCTCTCTCTTCATTTATATATATATATATATATATATATATATATATATATATATATATATATATATATATATATATATGATGATGATCTTTTCTCCCGCCATGCCTCTGTCTACCCCTCCATCCTCTCTAAATCAGTCCCTTTCTCTCTCTCTCTCTCTCTCTCTCTCTCTCTCTCTCTCTCTCTCTCTCTCTCTCTCTCTCTCTCTCTCTCTCGTAGTTTTTCCTTAAGGTCTTCATGTTCTGGGTATATATAAATGAGAAATCCATTCTAAATTATCTCAATCTCTTCTCCGCTGACATACTACGACGAAGTCTCCAAGATGCAGATAAGATAGAGATTTTTTATTTATTTACGGCCTCAAACATCTCATACCTTTCGCGCTTTAGTCTGCCCTCTATTATTTATCTTGTTTCTCTCCATGAAATTCAATTGAATTCAGTTTGTCTTAAATTCATACTTATTCATTTTCTAAGCTTCCTAAATTCATGCTACGTATATATTCTATTCACCTAGATTTCATTGCTCTTTTAAAAATAACGATTTATGCATTGTTGTCTCTCAAATATTTAAAATCTACGATTAAGAGCCCTATCTCCTCGCTGACGGTACCTACCCACCCCTACCCATTTTCCTTTATTCAAAAATTCTTAT
>NC_142952.1:32631320-32633820 GCF_046866305.1 Octopus bimaculoides | reverse complement strand
ACGACGAAGTCTCCAAGATGCAGATAAGATAGAGATTTTTATTTATTTACGGCCTCAAACATCTCATACCTTTCGCGCTTTAGTCTGCCCTCTATTATTTATCTTGTTTCTCTCCATGAAATTCAATTGAATTCAGTTTGTCTTAAATTCATACTTATTCATTTTCTAAGCTTCCTAAATTCATGCTACGTATATATTCTATTCACCTAGATTTCATTGCTCTTTTAAAAATTACGATTTATGCATTGTTGTCTCTCAAATATTTAAAATCTACGATTAAGAGCCCTATCTCCTCGCTGACGGTACCTACCCACCCCTACCCATTTTCCTTTATTCAAAAATTCTTATCGCTCCTTCAAATTATGGCTTTTAAGTGTTGATTTCTCAGCCCAAGAATTACAGCGTGATGTGCTGCTTGACTGGTCCCCCCCCTCTCTCTCTCTCTTTATTTATATATATATATATATATATATGTATATATATATATATATATATATATATATATATATATATGATGATGATCTTTTCTCCCGCCATGCCTCTGTCTACCCCTCCATCCTCTCTAAATCAGTTCCTTTCTCTCTCTCTCTCTCTCTCTCTCTCTCTCTCTCGTAGTTTTTCCTTAAGGTCTTCAGGTTCTGGGTATATATAAATGAGAAATCCATTCTAAATTATCTCAATCTCTTCTCCGCTGACATACTACGACGAAGTCTCCAAGATGCAGATAAGATAGAGATTTTTATTTATTTACGGCCTCAAACATCTCATACCTTTCGCGCTTTAGTCTGCCCTCTATTATTTATCTTGTTTCTCTCCATGAAATTCAATTGAATTCAGTTTGTCTTAAATTCATACTTATTCATTTTCTAAGCTTCCTAAATTCATGCTACGTATATATTCTATTCACCTAGATTTCATTGCTCTTTTAAAAATAACGATTTATGCATTGTTGTCTCTCAAATATTTAAAATCTACGATTAAGAGCCCTATCTCCTCGCTGACGGTACCTACCCACCCCTACCCATTTTCCTTTATTCAAAAATTCTTATCGCTCCTTCAAATTATGGCTTTTAAGTGTTGATTTCTCAGCCCAAGAATTACAGCGTGATGTGCTGCTTGACTGGTCCCCCCCCCTCTCTCTCTCTTTATTTATATATATATATATATATATATATATGTATATATATATATATATATATATATATATATATATATGATGATGATCTTTTCTCCCGCCATGCCTCTGTCTACCCCTCCATCCTCTCTAAATCAGTCCCTTTCTCTCTCTCTCTCTCTCTCTGTCGTAGTTTTTCCTTAAGGTCTTCAGGTTCTGGGTATATATAAATGAGAAATCCATTCTAAATTATCTCAATCTCTTCTCCGCTGACATACTACGACGAAGTCTCCAAGATGCAGATAAGATAGAGATTTTTATTTATTTGCGGCCTCAAACATCTCATACCTTTCGCGCTTTAGTCTGCCCTCTATTATTTATCTTGTTTCTCTCCATGAAATTCAATTGAATTCAGTTTGTCTTAAATTCATACTTATTCATTTTCTAAGCTTCCTAAATTCATGCTACGTATATATTCTATTCACCTAGATTTCATTGCTCTTTTAAAAATAACGATTTATGCATTGTTGTCCCTCAAATATTTAAAATCTACGATTAAAAGCCCTATCTCCTCGCTGACGGTACCTACCCACCCCTACCCATTTTCCTTTATTCAAAAATTCTTATCGCTCCTTCAAATTATGGCTTTTAAGTGTTGATTTCTGAGCCCGAGAATTACAGCGTGATGTGCTGCTTGACTGGTCCCCCCTCTCTCTTTCTCTCTTTATTTATATATATATATATATATATATATATGATGATGATCTTTTCTCCCGCCATGCCTCTGTCTACCCCTCCATCCTCTCTAAATCAGTCCCTTTCTCTCTCTCTCTCTCTCTCTCTCTCTCGTAGTTTTTCCTTAAGGTCTTCAGGTTCTGGGTATATATAAATGAGAAATCCATTCTAAATTATCTCAATCTCTTCTCCGCTGACATACTACGACGAAGTCTCCAAAATGCAGATAAGATAGAGATTTTTATTTATTTACGGCCTCAAACATCTCATACCTTTCGCGCTTTAGTCTGCCCTCTATTATTTATCTTGTTTCTCTCCATGAAATTCAATTGAATTCAGTTTGTCTTAAATTCATACTTATTCATTTTCTAAGCTTCCTAAATTCATGCTACGTATATATTCTATTCACCTAGATTTCATTGCTCTTTTAAAAATAACGATTTATGCATTGTTGTCTCTCAAATATTTAAAATCTACGATTAAGAGCCCTATCTCCTCGCTGACGGTACCTACCCACCCCTACCCATTTTCCTTTATTCAAAAATTCTTATCGCTCCTTAAAATTATGGCTTTTAAGTGTTGATTTCTCAGCCCAAGAATTACAGCGTGATGTGCTGCTTGACTGGTCCACCCTCTCTCTCTCTTTATATA
>NC_142952.1:32618820-32626320 GCF_046866305.1 Octopus bimaculoides | reverse complement strand
ACCGGGGCTACCAGATGGTCTGAAAGACCAATTCTATGACACCCTCTTGCAAACTACCTCGTCGACGAGTGACAGGGACCTTCTCTTTGTGGCTGGAGACTTCAACGGTCATGTCGGACGTCGTGCTGGAGGCTTCCATGGCATACACTTGGGTGTAGAGAAAATAATGGGAATGTGATAACTTGGAGCTAATTACTGCAAATATGATTAAAAGAAAGCGAAAAGTTGTGAAAACATGTCTGAAATAAAAATGTGATAGGTAGATAGATAGATAGATAGATAGATTGAGAGAGAGAGAGAGAGAGAGAGAGAGAGAAAGAGAGAGAGAGAAAAAGTGGGAGAATATGAGTGAGGTGAGTGAAGGTCTAAATCAGAATATATAAGCTGGAGAATAATGATTTAAAAAATGTTTTACATGTGATAAAAATACTTAAATGTGGCTGTAATTTCTAAGACGGTATCTAATTTAATTTTAGAGAATTTGGAGAACACACATGCGCACACACACACACTCATGCCTGCATACACTTCCCCACTTATTTTATACACACGCATTTTATATATGTATATATATCATCATCATCGTTTAACGTCCGCTTTCTATGCTAGCATGAGTTGGACGATTTGACTGAGGACTGGTGAAACCGGATGGCAACACCAGCCTCCAATCTGATTTGGCAGAGTTTCTACAACTGGATGCCCTTCCTAACGCCAACCACTCAGAGAGTGTAGTGGGTGCTTTTACGTGTCACCCGCATGAAGGCCAGTCAGGCGGTACTGGCAACGGCCACGCTCAAAATGGTGTATTTTATGTGCCACCCGCACAAGAGCCAGTCCAGGGGCACTGGCAATGATCTCGCTCGAATATATGTATATATATATATATATATATATATATACTTTATTTAAAAGCAGCAGAAATATAACAAAAAAACCGCTACTCTGAGTTTCACGTGAAACTCAGAGTAACGGTTTTTTTGTTATATTTCTGCTGCTTTTAAAGAAAGCATATTACTCTACCTCTGGTATTTGAGTACTCTTTTTTTCCACCTTGTTGCACATTTCATGTGCTTACTCCGGCATATATATATATATATATATATATATATATATATATATATCACATGCACATACCAACTTCCTGTTTCTCATCCTCTTCATCATTTGATGAACACTTTCCCTGCTGGCATGAGTCATACAGTTTGTCACCGTTGAAGTTCTCACATATTTGAATGAAGTGCTCACTTACATTGGTTGGGAGACCTCATGCCATTCATGTTTCATTTACAGCTTGCTTTCTATGGCTGGATATTCTTTCTAACACCAACCACTTTACAAACTGTACTCTGGGGGGTTTTTTCCATGGCATCAGCACAAGAGAAATGTTATGTCCTCAACTAAAAGTACAGGGACTTCGCAGTCTTATGTCTGCTTATTCACCAGTTTCTTTAGAAAGTGACACTGATGTATGACAGTGATTTGAGCAGGATGTGTTATAGGGATAAGAACAGTTGGTTTTGTAAGATAAATATATTTAAAATGATTGGGATGGCTTTGAGATGAGAGAAGGTTTGGAGAGGGATACCAAGAAAACAGTGTGATGATAGAGATCTAGAATGTCTGGAGTGTGATAGCAGATAGAGTGAAATGGGGTGATGACAGGAAGTAGAGGAGAGGAGGGTGATGATGGAGCGTATTGGGCATAAAGCAGTGCTGATCACATTAAAAGGATGGCGGTTGTGGAAGAGGGAAACCCAGAAGACATGGGACGAAGTACTGAAGGCTGATCTCAAAACAATGAGCCTCATGAAGGAGATGACAGAGGACCGAGATACATGGCACGTTGTTGTACTCGAGAAGACCCACACACCACAACAGAATTGAGATTCTGAAACCAAAGTGATGCAACCGATCTTATGGTCTGCAATACCAACTTCAGGAAACCTGCCAGTCACCTAGTCACCTACCGCTCCGGCAGACACTCTAGCCAAATCGACAACATCCTTGCCAGAAGTAGGGAAAGAGGGCGGCTTATAAATGCCAAAACCTACCCTGGCGAAGAATGTACCCCACAACATAGATTAGTAGTTAGCGACTTTGGGATCATGGCAAAATGGGTGCCCAGAATTAGACAGGCTTGGAGGAGAAGGGTGTGGAAGCTTAAAGACCCTGCAAACGGACAGAGACTTAGAGACAAGTTACTTGAAGCATTTAACGAAATAGAAGGGGATATAGCATCATACAACGTGGAAGACAATTGGAGATTTCTGAGGGACAACCTGTTGAGAGCCACAGACCAGATCTGTGGCTGGTGTAAAGTCCCCTCTCGACCCAGAGTAACGTGGTGGTGGAACAAGGAGGTAGACAGGGCTATTAGACAAAAGAAACAGGCTTGAAAGGACTGGAAGAACGGTGATAGCAGGGAATTGTACCAATGTGCCAGAAGGGAGGCTAGGCGACAGGTTTATTTAGCCAGAGGGGAAGCAGATAAGGAAAGATTTGCCAATGTTCTGCGCCGTGAGGACCAAAGACTCGAGGTATTTCGTGTTGCAAGACAGTGTAGGAGAGAGAATAGTGATGTTGTAGGAGAGAAATGTGTTCGCATGGATGATGGTACGCTTGCACTAAATGAGGATGCAAAGAGGTCTGGAGATGCCACTACGATAGATTGCTTAATAAAGAGAATGAATGGGAGAAAGAGAGCCTGCCGTATGTCGACCCAATAGAGGGACCAGCTATCCGAGTTGATAGTACCAGGCTAGATAAAGCAATTAAGAGTATGAAGACCGGGAAAGCCCCCGGCCCATCAGGAATCACTGCAGAGATGCTCAAAATATCTGGCAGTGTTGGCTATAGCCTAGTCACCCGTATTACGAACCAGGTGATACACGAAGGAGTCATACCCAATGACTGGTGTAACAGCATCATAGTCAACTGCTACAAAGGTAAAGGTGACGCTTTAGATACAAATAATTACAGAGGCATCAAGCTGTTAGATCAGGTTATGAAAGTTACAGAGATGGTCCCGGTGCATGCTATGGACACATAAGAGGTGCAGCAACATCAAAGGCAGGTTAACTAGCAAGTTAGTGTTTGTTTGTGGCAGATGTTCAGGTGCAATAAAGACTGTAAACAGGAAACGACTTCTATCTCATTCCAGGGTGAAAAACTAGAGGTAGTCGATAGCTTCCGCTATCTGGGCGACCAAGTTAGTAGTGGGGGTGGGTGCGCTGAAAGTGTAGCTGCTAGAATAAGAATAGCCTGGGCAAAGTTTAGAGAGCTCTTACCCCTGCTGGCGACAAAGGGACTCTTACTCAGTAAAAGGCAGACTGTATGACGCATGCGTACGAACAGCCATGCTACATGGCAGTGAAACATGGGCTGTAACTGCTGAGGACATACGTAAGCTCGCAAGGAATGAAGCCAGTATTCTCCGTTGGATGTGTAATGTCAATGTGAATACCCGTCAGGGTGTAAGTATCTTGAGAGAAAAGCTGAACATTAGAAGCATCAGTTGTGGTATGCAAGAGAGACGATTGCGCTGGTATGGACATGTGGTGAGAATGGATGAGGATAGCTGGGTGAAAAAGTGCCACACCCTAACAGTTGAGGGAACCCGTGGAAGAGGTAGGCCCAGGCTATTCTTATTCTAGCAGTTACACTTTCAGCGCACCCACCCCCACTACTAACTTGGTCACCCAGATAGCGGAAGCTATCAACTACCTCTAGTTCTTCTCCCTGGAATGAGATAGAAGTTGTTTCCTGTTTGTTTACAGTGTTTATTGCACCTGAACATCTGCCACATACAAGAACTAACTTTGTAGTTAATCTGCCTTTGATATTGCTGCACCTCTTATGTGTCCATAGCTTGCACCGGGTACATCTTATAGAGTTACTACCTACTCCTTTACTGCATACTGAGCAGGGCCATCTACCTGAAGGGGTTTGTGTTTTATATACCTTCCTACTTATTAGGATTTTGGTTTTTGCTAGGTTGACTCTAAGGACCTTCGATTCTAGTCCTTGCTTCTCTTTAAACTTCTCCTCTAGTTCTGATAGTGACTGCGCAATTAGTGCAAGGTCATCAGAATAGAGGAGTTCCCAGGGGCAACCTGTCTTGAATTCCTCTGTGATCGCCTGGAGGACTATGATAAATAGGAGGGGGCTGAGGACGGAACCTTGGTGGACCCCTACCTCTACCCGGAATTGATTACTGTACTCATTTCCACCCTTCACCTTACTGACAGCATCTCTGTACATGGCTCGCACAGCTCTCACTAACCATTCTTCTATCCCAAGTTTCCTCATTGACCACCAGATAAGGGATCGGGGGACCCTGTCAAAGGCTTTCTCCATGTCAACGAAGGCCAGGTACAGAGGTTTATCCTTGGTTAGATATTTCTCCTGCAGCTGTCTCACTAGAAATATGGCATCAGTGGTGCTTTTACCTGGCACGAACCCAAACTGCATCTCATCTAAATTGATTCGATCCCTAATTAGTTGGGCTATGATCCTCTCCGTAACGTTCATAACCTGATCTAACAGCTTGATGCCTCTGTAATTATTTGTATCTAAAGCGTCACCTTTACCTTTGTAGCAGTTTACTATGGTGCTGCTACACCAGTCATTGGGTATGACTCCTTCGTGTATCACCTGGTTCGTAATACGGGTGACTAGGCTGTAGCCAACACTGCCAGATATTTTGAGCATCTCTGCAGTGATTCCTGATGGGCCGGGGGCTTTCCCTGTCTTCATACTATTAATTGCTTTATCTACCCTGGTACTGTCAACTCGGATAGCTGGTCCCTCTGTTGGGTCGACATACGGCAGGCTCTCTTTCTCCCATTCATTCTCTTTATTAAGCAATCTATCGTAGTGGCATCTCCAGACCTCTTTCTTTCCATCCTCATTTTGTGCAAGCGTACCATCATCCATGCGAACACATTTCTCTCCTACAACATCACTATTCTCTCTCCTACACTGTCTTGCAACACGAAATACCTCGAGTCTTTGGTCCTCACGGCGCAGAACATTGGCAAATCTTCTCTTATCTGCTTCCCCTCTGGCTAAATAAACCTGTCGCCTAGCTTCCCTTCTGGCAGATTGGTACAATTCCCTGCTACCACCGTTCTTCCAGTTCTTCCAAGCCTGTTTCTTTTGTCTAATAGCCCCGTCTACATCCTTGTTCCACCACCACGTTACTCTGGGTTTAGAGGGGACTTTACACCAGCCACAGATCTGGTCTGTGGCTCTCAACAGGTTGTCCCACAGAAATCTCCAATTGTCTTCCACGTTGTATGATGCTATATCCCCTTCTATTTCGTCAAATGCTTCAAGTAACTTGTCTCTAAATCTCTGTCCGTTTGCAGGGTCTTTGAGTTTCCATACCCTTCTCCCCCAGGCCGGTCTACTTCTGGGCACCCCATATTGCCTTGATCTCGAAGTCGCTAACTACTAATCTGTGTTGGGGTGTACATTCTTCGCCAGGGAGGGTTTTGGCATTTATAAGCCTCCCTCTTTCTCTAGTTCTGGCGAGGATGTAGTCGATTTGGCTAGAGTGTCTGCCGGATTGGTAGGTGACTAGGTGACGGGCAGGTTTCCTGAAGTTGGTATTGCAAACCATAAGATCGGTTGCATCACAGAACTCCAGCAGTCTGGTTCCCTCCTCGTTGCGGGAACCGAAGCCATAGCCTCCATGTATGCCATGGAAGCCTCCAGCACGACGTCCGACATGACCATTGAAGTCACCAGCCACAAAGAGAAGGTCTCTGTCTCTTGTCGACGAGGTAGTTTGCAAGAGGGTGTCATAGAATTGGTCTTTCAGCCCATCCGGGAGCCCCAGTTGAGGGGCAAAGGCTGAGATGACAGTAGCTAGCCTATGATGAAGCACTAGTCTAATCTTAAGTACTCTGTCACATACTCTAACTACCTTATCAACCCATTTCTTTGCTAGAAGTATTCCTACGCCCCCCGACTCCGTCAGTGATCCCTGCCCAGAAAAACTTGTACCTGTGTTCTTTGCCTGTGATGAACCTCGCAGAACCTCCTCTCCATCTTACTTCTTGGATGCAGCACAGATCTACGCGTCGCCGTTCAAGCATCTCAACAATCTCACCAGACCTACCTTTCAGCGTGCCAACGTTGAGAGTGCCAATCCTGACAGTGTGGGAGGAGTGGGTGTCAGAGGAGTGGGCCCGTGTGACCCTGGGATGGGGGTAAGCAGTGTCGTGAACCTGAAAAGAAAGCTTGCATTTGGCAGAGTTCATAAACAAAAACAATACCTACAACCTTCATATACTACCCAATCTTTATGCGCTATAAGGTCGATAAGAGGGGGGGGGTATAAGGTCACAGGCAGTGTTCGCGGATGATCTAAAAAGACTTCCGGTACTGGTGGAGGGGGTGGGAGGGCGGGCGTACCGCGGGCTAATGGAGCTTCGTCGTGGGTTCTATTAGCATAGAAATTCCAATACGAAATTGTGGTGGAGTTGGAAAGCGAGCTGGTTATATGTTTGGGTTCGCGCGCGAGTCCAAGAGGAAATGGTGGAAGAAGTGGTGATTCAGAGAGAGAGAGATAGAATACAATAGGGAGGGAGAGGGAGAACCGGCAGCAGTACATCACGCTGGGCAAATTCGTTAGGTTTTTAGAAAAAGTTGAAAGAAACACAGCAGTGTTTAAACGTGAGATTAAATGTTTAAATCGGTAACAGAAATGAGTTAAAAATCGTAATTTTTAAAGGGAGTTAGAGACAAATTTCAGTCAGGGTTGGGCTAAGGAGCAAAAACTTCAACAAATAGATGCGAAGACGATAGATCGCGTGAGGTAGAGAAAAAAATACATAAATGATCATGAATTCAAGACATAAATGTATAGTTAGAGAGAACGAAGTGGGGTGGTGGAAGGGGAGAGCATCAGAAGGGATAATATATGAAAAATAGGAATGACTTAGCTATTGTTCATGTCTTTATATATATATTTAATTATATACATATATGTATTTATATATATTTAATTATATACATATATGTATTTATATATATTTAATTATACATTTATTTATTTATATATATATATATAATATATATATATATATATTTAACTATATATATATATATTTAACTATATATATATATATTTAACTATATATATATATATATATTTAACTATATATATATATATATATATATATATATATATTTAACTATATATATATATATATATATATATATATATATTTAACTATATATATATATATATATATATATATTTAACTATATATATATATATATATATATATATTTAACTATATATATATATATATATATATTTAACTATATATTATATATATATATATATATATTTAACTATATATATATATATTTAACTATATATTTAACTATATATATATATATTTAACTATATATTTAACTATATATATATATATTTAAACTATATATTTAACTATATATATATTACTATATTTAACTATATATTATTTA
>NC_142952.1:32577795-32615295 GCF_046866305.1 Octopus bimaculoides | reverse complement strand
AGTAAAGTCGACTTTGGTGGAATTTGAACACAGAACGTCAGGTTGGATGAAATGCTGCTAAGCATCTTGCCTGGCATGCTAACGATTCTGCCAGCTCAATAATAACAACAATAATAATAACAACAATAATAATAATAACAATAATGACAAAGAAATCATTTCTGATGTATTCTAAAAAAAGAATAGGATCCAAGTTCTGTGTTAGCAATGATGGAAACATAAAATGCAACCACTGCATCTTCAGAACACACAGAATCGAACAATAGAATTAGGAAGTTATATAACATTAATTTATGATATTAGGGAAAAAAAAACAAATGTGCCAAGGCCACCTTGAAGAGGGGAAAAAATTAATTAAGATCACTAATATCGTGTTAGGTAAAGAAAACGGAGAGATAATGGAATCAGGCCAAAACACTGGCTTAGGAAATAGCTAGGAATCAATGAAGTAGATAGGGTAGAATGCGCAAATGGAACGATGAGGAAGAAATATTGGAGAGGTATCGGCTTGTCGTTTGAGATGGAGTTAATTGGAAAAAAAGAAAAATGTAAAGTGGTTAAGTGGCTGTGTGGTTTAAGAAGCTTGCTTTTCAACCACTTGGTTTCAGGTTCAGTCCAGTTCTATGTTGAACCATCCAACCCATGCCAGCATGGAAAACAGACATTAAATGATGATTGTATGTGAAAAGTTTTGATAAAATATTTTTTTTTTTTGCATGTGGTGAATTGTAGTGAAAATGTAACAAGAAGGAAAGTGCACAGAAATTTTATATTGGACAATATGTATCTGTGTGAAGATATAAATGATTTAATAACATCTTGAGCATTTGTTTCCATTTTCAATTTTCCTATATATGTATGAAATAAAATATTTACATAGTCAACCTAGTTTCATTTGTGCTAATCATTACTAGGTTACAATTTCATGCTATCATACATTTTGATTGTAGGCGGAAAACTATCGTGTGTGTGTGTGTGTATATAGATATATATATATATATATATATTGGGTCATCCCATAAATAATGTGGTTTTTTGTACTTTTATTTTTCAAAATTTAGATAAACAAATTTCTTTTTTAATCTAAAATAAACTCTCCTTCATTTTCTACAATGCTCTTCCATCTATCTTGTAGACTTGCAAAGCCCGTCTTCCAAAATTCACTTGTCTGTGATGAAAAATACACCTCCAGTACTGTTCTGACCTCGTCTACAGAATTCATATTTTTTCCATCCAAATGATTTTAAAGACTGCAGAATAAATGATAATGAGATTGGGCAATGTCTGTCAAATATGGTGGGTAGGGCATCGTTTCCTATTCAAACTGTTCCAGCCTTTGCAATGTCATCCTTGCTGTATGTGGCTGAGTATTATCCTGATGGAAGAACACCTTTCGTCTTGAAACCAAAGATGGTCGTTTTTCTTCAAGCACAGCAGTCGATGAATGGTTGATTGACCAAATCCAAGCTTCTCTGCTAGTTCCTCATCAATTACGATGAGATTTTGTTCCATCAGGGTTTGCAGAACCTCCTCATTGAGCTCTGCAGATCTTCCAAGACAAGGCTTGTCTTCTTGGCTGTAGTTTCCGACTTGGAATTTCTGGAACCACCATTGACACAGGCTTACACTTATTGTCCGATCCCCATATACTGCATTAATATTCCTCACACTTTCCGTTGCGTTGTTGCCTTTATTGAACTCATAAAGCAAAATATGCTGAATATGCTCCCTTGTCACTTCCATTATAGCTTCGAAAAAAAACAACTGTTTAAATTGAACTGCACTCTTTAAAACTTGCACTAAGAATAAGGACAAGGTAAAATTATTATCTGCTTTTATAGCAAGTTGATTCAGGTAGTTTATCCCCTCCGGCTTTAAGTTCATTCAGTTAAAAAAACACATTATTTATGGGATGATCCAATATATATATATGTATATATATATACACATACAAACACACACAGAGGCATATCTCAAGCTGTGTTGTTTTTTGACTTTGTTTTTGTTTTCAAGAAATTAAAAAAATAAACCTAAACTTCTGTCAATTTATTTAACTTTATGTTGGTTCCAGTGAACATATTTAAAAACATTTTTTTTTTTTTTTTTTAATAAAACACTTAAAAACGCATACTGAAGTGGAAAATGAAATGAAATACTTGTGAGAATAAAACCATTCACCAAAACACTTTGGCTAATAAATTTTTAAAACATGTTTTGTTTTTTTGTGTTGTTTTTCAAGTTAGGTCACATGTCTTGGAACCAATTACTGGCATATCTGTGTGTATATATGATTAGTAAGAAAGATAGATAGATAGACAGGTAGTTATGTATGTGTGTGTGCATGGTGGATTATAATCAAATATATTGTTAGATAGATGTCTATATGCATAAACTTGCTATACACTTACTATATATATATATATATATATATATATATATATACATACATACACACATACACAAATGATATACACTTGTGTTTATCATAATTTCTCATACATGTATGTAGAGTGAGAAAAAAAATATATAATTATTAAATTTAATTAGAGGATATGTAAATCTCATGGAGGGATGGTTTCATTCAAGGAAATACTGCTTCAATACCTAGTATTTGGGTGGGGGAATGAATTTCCTAAAACTAATGGGTGTATACTAAAATATATAGTTTATATTCATTTAAAAGAAGAAAAGAAAATGGAGATTAAGAAGTTAATAATTGTTTATTATTGGTCATCTTCACTTACAGCTGTTTCAATTAATGCTCAGTAAACATTAAATTTACATTTGGATGTTATCTTTTTTCCTCTAATGATATTGTGTTCATGTCACATAAATGTAAATTTAATGTTTATTGAGCATTAATTGAAACAGCTGTAAGTGAAGAAGACCAATAATAAACAATTATTAACTTCCTAATCTCCATTTTCTTTTCTTTTTTTATATATATGTATGACAACAGATTTCCAAACAGCTGTTATATGGCAAGTTGACTCCATATATACATATATATGTATGTATATTTGAACACACACGAATTTCAACAAATATTTTGCCATGCCTAGGTGGGTGAAACAGATCCTCCCTTGCATGTCACCAATCATAATAACAATCATAAACAAAGAGAAAATAAGGCTGCAGAAAGAAGAAGCAAAGTGCAAAGACTTGCAGGAATCTTACCACTTTGAGATTTTAACCAACACCTGAGTTCATCGCTTCCATCGTTGCAATGTAGTTTTTTATCACACCGTTCTGTCATCGGAATACAATGAGTCTCACTCTTACATATAAATATACTTTTATTTTCTTTTTTACACACACTGATGTCAAAGTCTGGAGGAATTTCTGGAAAACGAAACAAAGAAGAAGAAAAGAAGGTAAGTATTTGAATGGGTGGGAGTTTTTAGATCTTGGAAAAAGGATGGTGGTGGCAGTGAAAGGTTGTGGTGGTGGAGGTTGGTTTAGTGATGGTAATGATCATGATGATGATGGTTCTCACGATAATAACAATGATAAGTGAGGATGGCTTTGAAGACAACAGCAACAATCATGTTGCTGGTAAGGATGGTTACAGGTTAGATAATACTAATCATTTCTAGTAAAGGGACAAGGCCTCAGATTTTGGGGAAGGGGGGGCAGTCGATTACATCAACCCCAGTGTTTCACTGGTACTTAATTTATCGACCCTGAAAATATGAAAGGCAAAACTGACCTCAGCAGAGTTTGAACTCAGAACATAATGGCAGACAAAATACCACCAGGCATTTCATCTAGCGTGCTAACAATTCTGCCAGCTCCCCACTTTATGTAGTAGTAGTAGTAATAATAATAATCTTTGCTATGATAGGCACAAGGCCTGAAATTTATGGAGAGGGGGTAAGTCACAGTATTTCACTGGTGCTTAATTTATCGACCCTGAAAGGATTTAAGGCAAAGTCAACCATGGTGGAATTTGAACCTCAGAACATAGCAGCAGGTAAAATACTGCCAAGCATTTTGCTAGGTGTCCTAACGATTCTGCCAGCTCACCATCTTAGTAATAATAATAGTAATCCTTTCTACTATAGGCACAAAGCCCGAAATTTGGTGGGAGGGGATAAGTTAATGAAATCAACCCCAGTGCGTAACTGGTACTTAATCTATCAACCTCAAAAAAGGATGAAAGCCAAAGTTGATTTTAGTGGAATTTGAACTCAGAATATAAAGATAGACGAAATGTCTAAGCATTTCACCCAGCTTGCTGCCTTGATGATGATGATAATCCTTTCTTCTATAGTCACAAAGCCTGAAATTTGAAGGGAGGGAGCTAGTAGATTACACTGACCCCAGCACTTAACTGGTACTTGTTTAATCGACCCCGAAGGGATAAAAGGCAAAGTCGACCTCGGCAGAATTTGAACTCAGAACGTAAAGACAGATGAATGAAATGCAACCAAGTACATCGTAAGGAGCTAGCTGAAAATTTCCCCAACTCAGTGCCTTGCCCCATCATCTGATATCAGCAGAAAAAAGGGCAGTGAGAAATTAAAAAAAGGAAAAAGTGAAAGAAAACGCTGAAAACGGTTTAGAATTCTTTGTCAACTTACTGGGACATGGTTCATTTTCACAGGGTTTAGTTTCTGATGAAGGTCCCGTACAATCTTTACCTTCATAGCTAGGATATGGTGCGGAACAGAGCCTTACTCGTTTCTGGACACCGACTGGACCACAGTTCTTGGTACATACTGACCATCCACTCCATAAAGTCCAATTGCCATCAACTGTGGGAATATATATACATATATAAAAAAAGAAAACATTATTAAAGGAATGGGTTAATTCAGTGAATTATTCTTTTATGCTTTTTGTAATTGTTTGTCATAAGATTGTGGCCATGCTGGGGCTCTGCCTTGAAACGTTTTAGTCAAACAGGTACTTAATTTTTTTAAGCTTGGTCCTTTTCCTATCAGCCTCTAGTGATATGGGGATGTAAACACACCAACACCAGTTGTCAAGTGCTAGTCGGGGACACACAAGACACTCACACGCACATATATATCCAAGAATTAGGGAATGGAGTAGATAAAAATCCAGGCTACAAATGTTTCATAGCTAGCAGAACCTCGGAAGTAGTAATTATCCAAATGAAAGTAGACTGTGACTAGTCTTCAGACCAAGGATTCTTTGATTACATCAAGTTTACAAACCTCAATACAGGAAAAATTCACAACCTTCTGCTCCAATAAACCACTATTTTTCCTGAAAATTGTTTTTTCATATCTTCTATGGATTGCTTGAAGCTTACTAACTTTCTACACTTTGATCCTTGGATCTTATCTTTACACTCACACACACACATGTATATATGATGGGCTTCTTTCAGTTTCCATCTACCAAATCCACTCACAAAGCTTTGGTCAGCCTGAGGCTATAGTAGAAAACATTTGCCCAAGGCGGCACACAGTGGAGCTGAACTCAGAACCATGAGGTTGGAAAGCAAACTTCTTACCACACAGCCACACCTGCACCTAAAATCTGCACCCAAGTGACAGCTTCACAGCTACCTTAACCCTTAAAACAGCAGATGTCATCATTTGATGCTTCAAAAATTGTACATGCATATGACCATCATCAGTTGATACCTGAGTGTCTTTGTGTAATGTGCCAAAGCATCGATGAAGGAAATCAAGTTGAAAATAGAAGATTTCTCCACCAAAGATGGAGTTTTTTCCTGACTTTCGTTCATCGCCAGACAATGCAGATGATGCCAATACTTTAAATCATTAAATACAAATGTCAACCCATTAAAATACAAAAGCCAGCCCATTAAAACACAACAGCCAGCCCATTAAATATTAAAACACAAAATGAACAAACTTTCTGTTAAACACTCCTCTCTCTCTGACTGGGGTTGCCATGTATCTTCTCTATAATAAGACACTTTTTTCCATCCCTTTTATCATCTATTTTTCATTACCTGGCACGACCCCCCTCAATACTACTCCCCCTCTCAGTTGAGGGGATCCTTGTCTCACAAGTTACTTGGTGCCCCATAAAAAGCACCCAGAACACACTGTGAAATGGTTGGTGTTAGGAAGAGTATCCAACCATAGAAACCATGCCAAAGCAGACAGCAGAACTCTGTGCAGTTACTTGACGACTGCCAGTTCCTATGAATCCATCCTACCCATGCCAGCACAGAAGACAGACATTTAATGATGATGATGATGGCTTCAATTAATTTTCTCCTCTTCTTTACAATCTTAAGCCATCATTTCCTTGCCTTTAACTGTCAAATTGAGTGCAGAGATAATAAACAGTACGCAAATCTGAGATTGTGGATTTTGAGAAGCTTTTAAAGATGTAAAAATTCTCAAATTTATCAAAATACCAAACAAAAAAAAAAAATCAAAAAAATCTAAGAATATATACATATAAAGAAAACAAAAAACAGAACAAAAAACTTACTCTGTTAGTGCTGTTGCAATTAATAGCGAGATTTTGCTGCCTTGCACCTGAGCTACCGAAATAATTTCTTTTATCAATTACAGGAATTTCTTCTCAGGTTTCAAGAAATACCATAAGTAGAATCATTATCCTTTCACACCTGAACACAAATCTCTGAGAAATTCTCAGGTAATTAACCAATTTATTTATTTTATTTGCCGTTTTGGCATCATCTGTAATCTCGTTCACTGGATATTAACAAATGTCACAAGTATTATATTTTGGAATATGAAAACAGTCATAAAGAGATTTATTATCATTATTATTATTATTATTATCATTATTATTGAAATATATGTAGCTATAGTTGTTGCTATGCGATGGGAGATGGGAAGTTGTCACATTCATTAACCTAGGTTAACAATAGAAAGGTTATAACATGTCTGTTTTTTAATGTTAACCTCGGATGACACAAGAAATGAGTTTAGGAATGAAATATTTCACATGAAAATCTATAGTTAAATTAGGGTTAACAATATAAAGGCAATTATAAACCCTGTTTAACCTAGGATAATAGAGACGTTATGACATTTCTAACTGTTCTACAGTGTTATCCTAGGTTAACTAATGAGATGTCACTTGTTAACCTAGAATAATATTATAGAAGAGGTAGTGAAGGTGTGTGGCTTAGTGGTTAAGATATTTGGTATACAAGCATAAAGCCATGAGTTCAATTCCTGTCAGTGCTGAGTCATTGAACAAGACACTTTATTTCTTGTTACTCCAGTCCACTCATCTGGCAAAAATGATTTGTACCTGTAATTACAAAGGGGTCAGCTTTGTCATGTTCTGTGTCATGCAGAATCCCCCTGAGAATTACATTAAGGGTATGCATGTTTGTGAAGTGCTCGACCACTTGCACATTGAGTTTACAAGCAAGTTGTTCCATGGATCAAATCAAGTGGAACCCTCGTCGTCATAACCAAAGGAGGGCCAGTTTATAGAAGAAGTAGGTATATTAGTTAACCTAGGGTAACATAGAACATGTTATTGTTCATCTCACATATCAGTATCATGTCCCATTATATTACACTATATGACAGCTACATGTTTTCCCAAATGCCCTTCTCACTATACTCCATGGTCCCCACTAGAGGACATGTCCTCTCCATTGCACAACACGATGCCCATTAGGGTTAATGGTAGTTATCTAGTAGTGTGTTGCAGAGATAGGGATATAAGGCAAAGAGGATATTGGCTAAAAGGGACCGAGATGGTGATATAATTCAGAGAGGGGTATTGGTTAACCCTTTAGTGTTTAAACCAGCCATATCCGGCCCAAAATATTCTACCTGCTTTATGTTCAAACTGGCCAGATCTGGCCTCTCACACCTACCTTGCAATGTCATTCTTAAAATAGACAACTACATCGTTGATATCTCAAAGCTACAAGATAATACGAGATTAATTCAAAACAATGTGAATAAATAAACATTGACGGCATGATCTGAATGCTAAAGGGTTAAAAAGGGGACAAAGGTGGTGATATAAAGCAAAGAGGGACATTTGGTTAAAAGGGACAGAGGTGGTGGCATAATTCAGAGAGGGACATTTGGTTAAAATGAACAGAGATGGTGACCTAAGGCATAGAGGGATGGTGATGCATGGTAGAGATATGTTGGTAGTGTAACAAAAGAGGAGTTACTAACCAGGACAGTGTGTAAGATAACATTGAGATATTTGAGTTTCTTTTTTCTCCTCGTCCTCCCTGCCGTCGACGACAACATAGCGTGTCCTTTCTTCAGTGCCAAATCCACAAGTCTTCGAGCAGCCAGAAAGAGATCCCCAAGGACCCCATGTCATCACAACTGACAGCACTGAAAAAAGAAAAAAAAAATCCATATAAATAATTATAAGAAATTGAGAAAAGAAAGTCACATGACACTCAGGACGGCACAAAGAGAGAGTTTTCGTTTTTCTTGAGCTGTAGGCATGGCTGTGGTAAGAAGATTGCTTCCTAACCACATGGTTCCAGGTTCAGCCCTACTGTGTGATACCTTAGACAAGTGCCACACCTACATACATACGCACACACAACAGGCTTCCACACAGTTTCCGTCTACCAAATTCTCAAATTCACTTGCAAAGCATTCATTGGCTTGGAGCTCTAGTAAATGACCCTTACCTGAGGTGCCATGCTGTGGGACTGAACCTGAAACCATGCGGTCAGAGAGTGAGATTCTTAACTCACACGCACATACCCACACTTTTTACAAACTTTTTCCAAATACTAAAGAATCGGTCAACATGACACGAGACCTGAAGACACTTATCCAAGATGCCACATGGTGGAATTGAACCTAGAGCCATATGGTTAGGAAGTGGATTCACAGTTGTGTCTGCTCCTGTGGCTTGTTGCAATCTTGCCTCCTCGTCCTCAACACAATCAGAACTGCTGGAGTTTGTATTGATGGTGTTCAGTTTAAGCCTTTGCGGGAGGGGGGGGGGGGAATGTAGATGAGTAGGGAAGCAGAATTCTGGAGGGATAATGGTGTGGGGAAGAAGGAATGGGTGTGGTGGTTAGAGAAGTTTCTGGCGAGGGAGAGAGATGAGTAGGTTTGAGAGGAGCAAAGAAGTCAGGAGAGAGGAGGGGAGAGAAAGACAAAGGAATAGAGAAAGAGACAGAGAGAGACGAAGGGAGAGAAAGAGAGAGAGAGAGACGAAGGGAGAGAAAGAGAGAGAGAGAGAGACGAAGGGAGAGAGAGAGAGAGAGAGACAGGGAGAGAAAGACGAAGGGAAAGCGAGAGAGACGAGGGGAAAGAGAAAGAAAGAGAGACGAAGGGAGAGAAAGAGAGAGAGATGGAGAGAGAGAGAGATTGTACGGGGAGGACGCGAACGGGACAAAACAGTGAAGTGCTTTGGTGAATGGGCAATCAGCCAGTTATTAGTGTTTACTAACAACACACTATCAGGAGTCCCAGCAGGGGTGGGTAACAAGTTTGGGGTAGGCCACACCCCAACCGACTGGAAAGAAATAGAAATATGCGCGTATAGAGGTGCGTTAGTGTGTGTATGTATGTATACATGTGCACGTATGTATGTGTAAGTATGCATACGTGCACCTATGCATGCATATACATGTGTGTATCTATGTAAACATGCATCTATATTTTGTATGTTAGCTCAAATACAATCATTCATGCATATCCATACACACACACACACACACACACATATATATATATATATCTATATATACATATATAAATACACACATAGACACACAAGCATCAGTCAAAAATCTTAACAAGCTACATTCAACGGTTGTGTATTCGTCTATGACTTATTTTTCTCTTCGCTTCATCTCTTGATCTCGATATCTCACACACACACACACACACACACACACTCACTCATTCTCTCCCCCCCTCCCTTGCCAGAAGTCTACACCAATGTTAATTAGAAAAGAGATTCTATAACATGGAAGCAATAATGCCCGTCTGTGGCAGACTGTGACGAGTGTACGATTAGCAAAAGTTGTCTACGAACATTGTAGACCAGAGGAATGTATATATATATATATATATATATGTATGCGTGTGTATATACATATATATATATATATATGATTATACGATGTGTAAGGTTGTGCAAGGTGGTGTATACTTACATATATAGAAGACAAGACAGAGTACTTATTAGACATAGTCATGTAATAGTATTGTAGGGAAACATGTCAGTGAGTGTAGCCGATTATTCGTAGCATGGGTGAGTGTATATAGACGAATGCAGACAGATGTAGAGGTTGATATACTGGGCATTGAAGATCTGTGATAGAGTATGGTAGTGTGTGTGTGTGTGTGTGTGTGTGTGTGTGTGTGTGTGTGTGTATATATATGTATATATATATATAGGATAGCAGGTAGTGAGTTTACGAAGTAGAGGTGTATATATGTGGTGCATTGAAGGCGTGTGAGGCAGGTGTATAGTAACTAATGTATAGTCGTGTATATAGGGACTTACTGGAAGATGTAGAGGTCTGTATGCTGCGTATTGAAATTGTGTCAGGATGTGTATATAGGAGTGCAGGGCCGTATATATACGCAGGATTACAGGCAGTGAGTGTCGGATCGGATGTGGGATGCAGAGGGAGGTATATATATATATATATATATACATGCTCTGTCCATCAAATCGGTGTTGCCTGAACAGGTGGAGGGTGTAACCACATGTCAGATGTTGAGGTGAATGCAGGGCAACGTGAAATGAAGTGCTTTGCTCAAGAATTATTGACAATGTATATATATATATATTTATGTTGTATATTGAAGATGTGTGTGGGTGTATAGAGACGTATAGGTATAGATAACAAGGTGTGTAGAAGCCTGTATGTTGCGTACAGAAATTGTGTGAGGATGTATAGACCAGTGTATATAGAGGACAACAAGCAGTGGGTGTATAACATGGAATACTGTGTGGACAGACAGTCAATGTTGAGGACTACATGCAGTGTGTATAATATTTGTAGTGTGTATAAAATATGTGATGTACAGTAGTGTGTGTGTATGTATGTATGTATAAGAAAAAGAAATGTTAACATCCCTTCAAGAAGATTTAATGGTGTATATACACAAGACTACAGGCAATGGGTGTATATTATGTAATGATATATAAATGTATATATGGTGTGTATATGTGATATGTATGGCAGGGTGTATACATGTAGAGTTTATAAAACGTGTGATAGTGTATAACAGTATGTATATATAAAGGTGTATATATGTGGTGTGTAGAAGATGCTTATGCGGACAGTGAAATGAGAAGCAGTGGATGTAGAGGACTTCATGCAGCTTGTTGCAGATGTGCGATGGTGTGTGATGGTGAAACTGAGAGTGTGTATAAAGATGTGTAGAATGTGTTGTGTGTGTGTGTATATATATATATACATATATATATATATATATATATATATATATATATATATATATATATATATATATATATAAATGTGGGTGCATTTGTATGTATGTGTGTATTTCTGTTTTATGTATGTGGGTAAACATGCGACTGTGTGTTTATATACGTACACTTGTGCTGATAATGTATTTATGTATGTGTGTCTATGTTTGTGTGCGTGGGTGTATCTATATATTCATGTGTGTGTGTGTGTGTGTGTGTGTGAAGGAATGTCTGTATTTATATGTACACATGCGAATGATATGAGAGATGTTTTGTTTGCATAAAGTTTGTTATGTAACAGCAGAAGTTCAGCAGAAATAACATAAGCTAAAATGATGACAGAAGATTCTAAACAAAATATGCAAAGTAAACAAACAAAATATGCAACAAAAAGCAAAGAACAACAAAAACAACACAAGATCAAAAAAAAAAAGAAAAACAAAACTAATAGGAAGTCATGTGACTTTGTTAGTGAATGCTGGAATATGTTTGGGATTAATTATGAACAAAAAAAACGGTTTAATTACTTACCAGGGGGTATTAAAAGAAGTAGGAAGAGTAATAATTTAGTATCCATTTGGTAGGAGGAGGTGGTCATGGTGGGAGTGGTGATACTGGAAAATAACAGAGAAATATTAGAAGAAATTAAGATACACCATCATTATCATCATCAATGTTAACATCAGTATGAACACAGAACATCTCAACAGAAAGAGAAAAAAAGCAAGTCAGGTGTTATGTAGTCATATAAGGGGCCCCAGAGCAGAGAAGCTCGTTTACACACCTGAGATAGGGGTTGAACTGCAGGTAATAAGGGTGCTATTTTGGAGAGGAGATATTTGTGGTTGTGTTTGTATGAACATTGTTATCTATATTAGTGTGGGGTCTGAACACACTGTGTGTGTGTGTGTGTGTGTGTATGTATACACATACACTCATACATAAATATGTATACACTCCTGTAGGCACAGGAGTGGCTGTGTGGTAAGTAGCTTGCTTACCAACCACATGGTTCCGGGTTCAGTCCCACTGCGTGGCACCTTGGGCAAGTATCTTCTACTATAGCCTCGGGCCGACCAAAGCCTTGTGAGTGAATTTGGTAGACGGAAACTGAAAGAAGCCCGTCGTATATATGTATATGTATGTGTGTTTGTGTGTCATGGTGAGCAGAAAGGAAAGAGAGGAGAAAGAAAACGAGGATAAAGCAGAGAGTGAGAGAAAGAGAGAAAGAGAAAAAGACGGAGAGAGAAAAAAAATGAGAGAGAGAAGCATCCATGATGTGAGGTAGGGGGAGCATAATAATCTTAGCAGAGGGATGTTCTGATGGTGAGGATAAAGAGAGAGAGAGAGCGAGATGATGATGATGATGATGATGGTGGTGGTGGTAGTGATGACTGGATAGTGAAAAGTGTATTTGTTTTTAATAGAACTAAGATTTTTATATCACTTGACGCTTACGCTTAAGTGCAATATTCTGTGAAACATTCACATTTATTTACATGACAAACTAAAGGTTGTATCATATGTACGGGATATTTTTTGTTTGTTTACGAGAAAAATGGAAAAATAAGAGTAAATATTTATTTTTATGAGTGCTGTGTACTAAGTCTATAAAATTGTGCATAAAATCTATAAAGTGAATATATAAAGTACATTAACCCTTTCGTTACCAACTCAGCTGAAACCAGTTCTGGCTCTGAACTACAAATGTCTTGTTTTCAAAAGTTCTGAATTAAAATCTTCCACCAAACCTTAGTCACAATTTATGTTCCTAACACTAGCTTAACGATAATTAAGTTATTTTACTAAATTCTTTGTTATATTTAAAATTAATTGAAAGAAACACAGAGCATCACAAAATAAATACAGTAAGAAAAGGGTTAAATAAACATCCTGTTCCAATTTCTTTCCTTCTTCAATGAGCAGCAGATGAGTGACTATCTTTCCATACAGACACAACACAGGCCACGCTTTCAGGTTTTTGGGATAAAGTTTTCAGAAATAAACCAATAAGTTTACCATTAATTCCATGAAATTTTCTTGGGTCCCCACTAGTGTATAATAATAATAATAATAATCATCATCGTTTAACGTCCGCTTTCCATGCTTGGACGATTTGACTGAGGACTGGTGAAACCGGATGGCTACACCAGGCTCCAATCTAATTTGGCAGAGTTTCTACAGCTGGATGCCCTTCCTAACGCCAACCACTCAGAGAGTGTAGTGGGTGCTTTTACGTGTCACCCGCACGAAAACGGCCACGCTCGAAATGGTGTCTTTTATGTGCCACCCGCACAAGCCAGCCCAGGGGCACTGGCAACAATCTCACTCGAAAATAATAATAATAATAATGATGATAATGGTTTCAAATTTTGCCACAAGGGTAGCGATTTTGGGGGAAGGAGTGTGTTGATTACATTGACCCCAGTATTCAACTGGTACTTATTTTATAGAACTCGAGAGGATAAAAGGCAAAGTGAACCTTGTCAGGATTTGAACTCAAAATGCAAAGACAGACAAAATGCCAGCTCGCCACCTTTGTCAGTGTTAATAATAATAATAATAATGATAATAATAATAATGATAATAATAATAATAATAATAATAAGAGCACTTAGAGAGTGCAAACCTCCGCCAAGGCAACACCAACGTCCTCTCAACTATTAACCAGAGATGATTTTTAAAATGGGAATATCTGAAATAAACTCGACTGCTCTCACAAACGAGGAAACTAAAAATGAACCTGACTGCTCTCAAAAATTAAGTAAAAAACAGGAAAGATAATCCAGAATCCTTGTCCAGTACTGGATCGATCCAAAATCTAATCAGTTCATGCTAGTCCCGACTCTAAACATCCCTGAAAGTTTCATCCGAATCCTTCAAGCGCTTCTTGAGATATCTTGTCCACGGACAAACAAACAAACACAACTGAAAACAATACCTCTGCCTTAGCAAATAATAAAGTGGTAATAAATTATAATCCTTTTTACTATAGGCACAAGGCCTGAGACTTTGCTGGAGAGCAATAGTTGATTATGTTGACCCCAGTACTGATCTGGGACTTATTTTATTGACCGTGAAAGGATGAAAGGCAAAGTCAACCTCAGTGGAATTTGAACTCAAAACGTAGAGACTTAAAATGCCACAAAACGTTTTGCTCAACATGCTAACGGTTCTGCCTCAATTGATTGCTGAGTCAGTTCACGCTTCACTAGAGTTGTTTTAAAAGGCAAACCACCTTGAATGTGTGCGAGTGTGTGTATGTGTGTGCGAGTATGTGTGTGTGTGTGTGTGAGAATGCGTGTGTATGTGTGTGTGAACATGTATGTATGTGTGTGTGTATGTGAATGTGAGTGTATGAATGTGAGTGTGTGAATGTATGTGTGAGTGTGTGTGTGAATGTATGTGCGAGTGTGTGTGTATGTGCGTTTGTGAATGTGTGTGCTTGCTAGAGACAGTATAGGGGGAGATATACAGAGAAAGAGGTGGGAGGGGTGGACCGTAGGGGGGAGGAATGGCCTGTTTTGTGTTGAAATGTTGAAGAAAGTTCAACAGAGACTGAATGCAATGACGTGTTATCATTGTTTACAGCTGTCTTTAGTAACAGAGATCCAAGTTCAGTTGACATTATTACATACTGAATAGAAATGAGTGCTGGGAGGGCGTGGGAGCATGCATGTACGTGTGTGTGTGTGTGTGTGTGTGTGTGTGTATATATATATATATGTATGTATAGACACCAGTGAAGTCACCAAGTACCTTGTAAGATCATTCAGTCAGGGAAGTTTTGACTTGCAAGTCACTTGGTGACCCTGCTGGTACCAGTGCTATGCAAAAAACACCACCCAGTACACTTGGTAAAGTGGTTGGTGTTAGGAAGGGCCATCTGGCTGTAGAAACCAGGTCAAAGTGTTGGCCTTAGGAAGGGCCATCCGGCTGTAGAAACCAGGTCAAAGTGCTGGTGTTAGGAAGGGCCATCCAGCTGTAGAAACCAGATCAAACTATTGGTGCTAGGAAGGGCCATCCGGCTGTAGAAACCAGGTCAAACTATTGGTGCTAGGAAGGGCCATCCGGCTGTAGAAACCAGGTCGAACTATTGGTGCTAGGAAGGGCCATCCGGCTGTAGAAACCAGGCCAAAGTGTTGGTGTTAGGAAGGGCCATCCAGCTGTAGAAACAGTCCAATCCATGCCAGCATGGAAAACAGGCATTAGACACCCTAAAATTAACTGGAGGCTGGATACTGAGGCAGAACAGAGAAAACAGGGATCCAATAACAGAGAAACGGAAAAGACAGTCCTGAGTCAAGAATGGTAGAATGTCGGTGGCCTATGCTCCTTAAGGAGCAAAAGGGCTGAAGTAGTGATAATAGTAAATTCTGAAGGACTCATACTTTGGTGACCCATCCAACCCATATACAAACATTAGATGATGATGATGATGATGATGTGTGGTAAGGAGCTTGCTTCTCAACCACATGGTTCTGGGTTCAGTCCCACTGTGTGGCACTTTGGGCAAGTGTCCTCTACTATAGCCTCAGGCCAACCAAAGCCTTGTGAGTAGATTTGGTAGACGGAAACTGAAAGAAGCTCGGTGTGTGTGTGTGTGTGTGTTTGTATTTGTCCCCCACCACTGCTTGACAACCGATGTTGGTGTGTTTACATCCCTGTAACTTAGCAGCTTGGCAAAAGAGATCTGATAGAATAAGTACCAGGCTTAATAAAAATAAAAAGGAACCAGGGTCAATTCATTTGACTAAAAGTTCTTAAAGGTGTAGTTTGTAGATAAGCACTCTGTTGGTTATGATGACAAGGGTTCCAGTTGATCCGATCAACTGGAACAGCTTCCTTGTGAAATTAAGATGCAAGTGGCTGAGCATTCCACAGACATGTGTACCCTTAATGTAGTTCTTAGGGAGATTTAGTGTGATACGGAATGTGACAAGGAGTGGCCCTTTGAAATACAGCTACTACTCATTTTTGGTTGCTGAGTGGACTGGAGCAACGTGAAATAAAGTGTCTTGCTCAAGGACACAGTGCACCACTGGGAATTGAACTTATGATCTTGTGATTGTGAGCCGAATACCTGAACCACTAAGCCACAGTGTAATGTGAAACAGTGTACTTGCGCAGCAGCAGCAGTGGTGGTAGAGTTAAAGCTGTCTGGGATGTAGTAGTGTGGTTGGTATGTGTGTGTGTGTGTGTGAGTGTAGCAGTGTAGTGTGCAGTACACTGTCACAATAACCACCCAAAATCCTCCTCCCACCACCACTACTCCTTCTGCTCCTATCACCACCACTGCCACCACCCCTACCACCACCACCACCACCACCACAACCCTTATCACCATCACCACCACCCATCATTATTATATTTAGCACACTGCAATATTTGGTGAATATAGTTTAAATTTCTGATTCTATTGAGCTTATTTCCCAAAACTAAAAGAAATCTTGTTCTTGTCGTTGTTGTGCTATTTTTCTTATTACAGCTGTTGTTGTTGTTGTTATTGGTACAATTGTTGATGTTTATCATCTTGTTGTTGCTGTTGTCAATTACAGATTAACCATAATTCCTTGCATTTGTTCCTGTTCTGTTATGTGTATTTTTTTTTCTTTTCTTTTTTCGTTGTATGTTGTTTGTGTAGTTATTGTAATTGTGTTTTTCTGATATGTTTGTGCTGTTGTTTTTTTTCTTCTTTATTTCTCTCGTTGTGTTTCTATTACAAATTGCTCAGCTACATATGATGTTCCCTGAAGCATGAGAAACAGCTTTGAAGGGTTCCAAAATATAAATTAAATAAATAAAGAAAGAGAGAAAGAAGAAGAACAAAAAATGAAAAGAAAAAAAAAAGAGAAAAAAAATCCATCCAAAGAACTCGGCTAGATATTGGCAGCGATCTCTTGTGAGTTGTGCTATATATATGTGTGTGTATGTGCATATATGTGTGTGTGCATGTGTATGTGTGTATGTGCATATGTGCGTGTATATGTGTGTGTGCATATATGTATGTGCGTGTACATGTGTATATGTGTGTGTATGTGCATATATGTGTATATGTGTGTATATGTGCATATATGTGTATATGTGTGTGTATGTGCATGTGTGTGTGTGTATGTGCATGTGTGTATATATATGCATAGGTGTATATATGTGCATATATGTATTTGTGTATGTATGAGAAAATGTGTGTGGGTGTATGTATCAGTTTACACACAAACACATATCCACTCCACATATGTATATACATATATACACACATATATACATACACACACATGTACACTAACATATACACACACATATATACATACACACATGTACACTAACATATACACACACATATATACATACACACACATATACATACACACACATATACATACACACATGTACACTAACATATACACACACACATATACATACACACATGTACACTAACATATACACATGCATATACATTCATACATATATACACACACACGTGTGTACATATGTGTGTGGATTTATCTATAAGTATGTATTTAAATATGTATTTAAAATATCTGATTGTATATATGTGAAGAGAGAGAGAGAGAGAGAGAAGCAGAGTTCTGTGTGTGTGTGTGTGTGTTTGGATATTCGAGCGTTTGACTTTGTGAATGTTATTCCTCTGTATTACAGAAAAAGTATCTCTGTTGCTTTAACATCTGTTGCTCTCCTTATCGGAGTCTCTTCAGAGCTAATGGATAGATTAACAATGGCACTGGCAGGAATTAGAGACAGTAATATGTCGGCAATAACAACGATGATGATAATGATGATGATGATGATGATGATGATGATGATGATAATAATAATATGAACATGCAACAGACAAATGGAGAAGAACTGGAAAATATTTGAAGAAATTTAATGAATAATGAAATATGTTGAGGAATGTGTTTAAAAGAAGAAATATCTTAAACAAGAAGATAATTTGTTTTTGTGAATGAAAAGAAAAAAAAGAAAATTTTGTAATCTGGAAGGGCAAAACATAAATATTGTATTGAAAGAAAAAAAAAGTTGTAAAAAAATATTTAAAGGAAAATAATTGGAAGGAACAAAAGAAAGGAAAAGATTGATATAACTTATAATAAACGAAGATTACTGTCGATGTAGAATATTTTGGAAAGTGCAAGGATTTGCGGGGGGGGGGGCAGGTTTGCGATGTATATGGGACGAAGATGGTTCTTAGAGTGTGTCTTTCATCTGTTTTCAAAGAGAAAACTGTTTCAAAGAATTTCATCTCTTGAGTAGATTTAGAATGGAATTTTGGAGGAAAACTTTTAAATAATGTTTTCAAAACAAAGTTCCTCACAAGTGTCACTTGTGGGTAATGCTATTTGGATAACACTTTTTTTGTTTCCTGCTTGTTTCAGTCATAATTCTGCGGCCATGCTGGAGCACTGCTTTATTGGATTTTAGTTGAACAAATCAACCGCAGTAGTTTATTTTTTTTTCTTGAAGCTAGGTACTTATCCTATTGGTGTCTTTTGTTGAACTGCTAAGTTATGGGGGTCATAAATACACGAATACTGGTTGTGAAGCGGTGATACAGGACAGACGAACACACACACATATATATATGACAGGCTTCTTTGCATTTTCTATCTACCAAATCCACTCACAAGGCTTTGGTTGTCTCGAGGCTGTGGCAGAAGACACTTGCCCAAGAAGCCACACAGTGGGACTGAACCCAGAATCATGTGGTTTGGAAGCACAGCCACAACACTTCTGATGGACACTATAACACTCAGCCCTTTTGGGTAACACCTAAGGAAAACACCTTTGAGGAACACTGCAATACTTAACATACTTGGTAATGGTTTCAGTTAAGACTTGTGGATAACACTGGGATAACATAGTCATTCTAATACTTTTAGATAACTTTCAGATAACACTTTTGGATAAGACTTTTGTATAACACTTGCAAGAAAAATTTTCAAAGAAAACTTTTAAGCAACGGATTCAAAGAAGCCATTTTCTAGACTAGAACACAATCAGAGAATGAGAAATATGTCATGCTGTCTGTCTCATTGTTACAATGTCTTTCTCATATTCAGGAAAAATTCAGTTATCATGTAACAAAAATATTGATCCAAGTTAATCACAGAGGAAGACAGGAAGAAAATTAACAAAAAAAATATCAAGATAAATCTTTAAGCATTGAACTGTATCCTTGATCAAGTTTCACAACTCTGCTATCAGTTTCTCCATCTATTTTAAAAGCTATTAACCCTATTATGTCTAGATTATCAAATATACTGAACAAAAATAAATACGAAATTATTGTTCTTTTTTCTTTCCTAGTTTATTTAAGGTTACATATTGAAACAAAAAGATAAAGAAGAAGAAAAAGATCAAGTTTCTTGCATTCATGAAATTTTAGATAAACGTTTATGATTTTAAAAGAACTGTCAAATATTTATAATTATTTGTACGTTATGTCATTCAGGCATAAAGAATTGTTTGAGCTTGTCTAAATTTTCAGTTTTGTCAAGTTCGACTTCTACAGTCACATGCGTGGCTGTGTGGTAAGAAGTTTGCTTTTCAGCCACATGATCCTGGGTTCAGTTCCACTGCATGGTACCTTGGATGAATGTCTTTCACTATAGCCTAGGGTTGACCGAAGCCTCGTAAGTGGATTTGGTAGACGGAAACTGAAAGAAAAGGCAGCGAGCTGGCAGAAACGTTAGCACGCCGGACGAAATGCTTAGCAGTATTTCATCTGCCGTTACGTTCTGAGTTCAAATTCCACCGAGGTCGACTTTGCCTTTCATCCTTTCGGGGTCGATAAATTAAGTACGAGTTATGCACTGGGGTCAATGGAATCGATTTAATCCCTTTGTCTGTCCTTGTTTGTCCCCTCTATGTTTAGCCCCTTGTGGGCAATAAAAAAAAAATAAGGAAACTGAAAGAAGCCCAATGTGTGTGTGTTTGTGTATAAATATATAGTTATGGTATATGCTGTTAAGAATGTAGTTGAGGACAGTATAAAGCTCACCCTGTACTATCCGGTGGTAGTATTATACGTACTTCCAGGTTTGTGTTAGAGCTTCTTTTGTGTGTGAATATATATATATATATATATATATATATATATATATATATATATAGCGTTCAATATACACATAATTTTTCACGTCTGGCCGTATAGCCTTTTCCATTTGTTTTCCTGTCTTGTTTTCTGTCCACCACTACATTCCTCCATGGTACAAATTTAATTTGTGGTCCCTGGAAGAGCCATTTTAACGATGCGTCCTGCCCTAACTCTTCGAAACGCCTGTGTTAGAATGGCAGCAGCTGATGAAGGAAAATGTTCTCTATGTGGCCTGTGTGTTTTCTGTACTCTGGTTATTATTATTTTTTTGTCTACGTTTTGTTTGCAACGTGCTGTACCCAGATATGCACCTATATATACAGGTAGATGTAGGTATGCACATACTTGTACGTATATATGCATATACTCATTTATTATTTGTTATATATACATATATGTATGTATGTATGTATGTATGTATGTATGTGTGTGTGTTTTTGTCTATGTGTTTGTCCCCCACCACTGCTTGACCACCATTTGAGTGTGGTCAATGCCAGTACTGCCTGACTGGCCCTCATGCTGGTGGCACTTAAAAAGCAGCCATGATGATGGTGATGGTGAATATGATGATGATTAATCATTACAGGATTAAAGGATACACAGATTTAGGCTTTTGCTAGATCGTGTTGTATGAAGAAGAGACCGGCTGTATTGCAAATAAATGAAACCCCAAGCAAATTCAAGAGCCCTCTATGTGGTTGCTTGTCCTAACAGAAATAGCAGCCATCTTCAACCCAGATCAAAAACCTAAACTCAATATTTAGGAGAGGATATTAGAAAGTGTAGCCCTTGAGATTTAGAAAATAGAGGAGACTGATCGCCAGGACATGTTTGACCATGGGTCTGTCTAGTCTGGTTTGATCTGGGGCTTAACAAATTACTCAGCCAGTCGAACAACCGATCAGTGAACCAACTGACCAAGCATGCAACCGGCCAACCAGCCAACTGACCAATTGCTTGACCAACCAGTTAACCAACTGAATGACCGACTAATTGCCTGACCAACAAGTTAACCAACTGAATGACTGACCAACAAGTTAACCAACTGAATGACTGACCAATTGCTTGACCAACCAGTTAACCAACTGAATGACTGACTAATTGCTTGACCAACAAGTTAACCAACTGAATGACTGACCAACAAGTTAACCAACCAGTTAACCAACTGACCAACCATTCATCCAACTGACCAACAGGCCAATTAGCCAATTTAATTATGAATCTCTTTCCTGTTTACTGCACTTCAAGACACTAAATTGACCAAGTCAGTGGAGTGTCAGACTAAATATATCGTGCTACATCCTTCCTGGTCTCACAAAGCTTGATGTCCAACTTTCCTTTTCCACTCCTAGCAGCTACAATACACTGAATACCAGACATATACTGGGGTCAATTACAATGACATACTATTTACATTGATTTAACACTCAACCCTACAAAAAAAAAAGAAAAATCAATCGCTTCTTTCCATTGAAGAAGATATTGGAAATCAATATTGGTTTTTTTTTTGTTTTTCTTTTATTTTTCACTTTTTGGTTGTTTTTTTCTTTTCTTCTTTGTTGCCATTTTTGGGTCGTTACTGCTTATTTTTGGACGTATAACACACAAAGAGCAAACACAGAGTTTCCATACGTTATAATAATCAATTCATTTCTGAATGTGTGTGTGTGTGTGTGTGTGTGTGTGCATGATAATGTCTCCATGATGATGATAATGATTACAAATTTTGGCCCAAGGCCAGTAATTTTGGCAGAAGGGTGGTTTGGTGGGGAAGGGTCGTTTGGTGGGGAAGGGTCGTTTGGTGGGGAAGGGTCGTTTGGTGGGAGAGAGAGGGGCAAGTTGATTATGTTGATCCCCGGTGTCTGATTGGTACTTTATTCGATCAGCTCCAGAGAGAGAGAGGAATGGTAAAGTTGATCATGAAGGAATTTGATCTCGGAACATCACAAGTTGGAACTAACACCACAAGGTATTTCGTCCTATGTTCTAATGATTTGGCCAATCCACCCATTCATCACCATCATCATTACCATTTAATGCCTATTTTCCATGCTGGCATGGGTTATACGGTCTGACTGGAATTGGTAAACCAGAGACCTGTACCAGATTCCAGTCTATTTTTGGCCTGATCTCCATGATTGGATGTCCTTCCTAAAGCCAACCACTCCAAGGGTGGAGTGGGGACTTTTTACCTGCCAGTGGCATGGGTGCCAATTACATGACACTGGCACAGGGTGCCTTTTACGTGTCACCAGCACAGGGTGCCTTTTACGTGTCACCAGCACAGGGTGCCTTTTACGTGTCACCAGCACAGGGCCTGATTTGGCCTGCTCCATTATTCATAATAATAATAATGATGATAATAGTTTCAAATTTGGGTATGGGGGCCAGCAAGTTCAGGGTTGGGGGTAGGTCTTAATTTATTGACCCCGAAAGGATGAAAGGTAAAGTTGACTTCAGTGGAATTTGAACTCGGAATGTGAAAGACAGACAAAATAGCGCTAATGATTCTGATAGCATGCTGCCTTAGCAATAATAATAATAATAATCCTTTCTAAATATGGGCACAAGGTGTGAAATTTGGGGGGAAGGGGCTAGCTGACCCCAGCACTCAATTCGTATTTATTTCATCAACCCCAAAAGGATGAAAGGTAAAGTTGGCCTTGGCAGAATTTGAACTCATGATATAAAGTTTCAGAAGAAATGCCGCTACACACTTTCCCTGACACCATTGCCAGCTCGCTGCCTCAATAATAATGCTTTCTTTTATTGCTACAGGAATAACGAGAAAGGAATATTTAGAAACACAAAAAAAAATGGTGAGGATTATATATTGAGTTTACAAAACTGGGAAACAGGGTTGGATCTGGGAAAAGCAAGGCCACTGGTAGTGGGTGGGGGTGTAACAGTTAATCCATGTGAATGAAATGTCTGAAATGGTGGGGTTTTCGTTTATTGAGGAGTTTGTTGTGATTTAGTTGTTTTTTATCTACAGACTTTTAGGGTGGGAAATAACATAAGGAGACAAGTTAAAAATAGGACACACACACACACATGTATATATTCAGATATAAGAAAGGGAGATGAGAAAGGAACAAATGATTTTAGTAGTCTCTCTTTCACTTTCTCTCTCTCTTTCTTCTAACTGCTCTATACTCAGCCAACACTTTGCACTGAAACATACGTGTATTGAGTCCTACACCACGTTATTAGTTTCACTATGCCTATGTGAAATATTAATACATATTCATATGAATATTTATACACAAACACATATTTTTATATATATATATATATATATATATATATATATATATATATATACACACACATTTATATATATGTATCTATCTATACATATATATACACACATATACATACACATACATTTATATATGTATATACACATGTATACATTTATATATATATATATATACACACACACATATATACACACATACATTTATATATATATATAGACACATATTTATATATATACACACACACATACATTTATATACACCCATTTATACACACACATATACACACGTGTTTATATCCATAACTACACATATTTATACACACACACACACATATAGATATATACCCCCCCCCCCACATATATATACATACGTCCGTGTGTGTGTGTTGACCACACCATTTCACTTATCTCAGCTGAGTAATAACAGTGGCATTAGCAGCAAGTCCAAAGTCTTAAAAACATGTCGATGCAGTTGTGGACTCAATGAACAAGGGTGTCCAGCACTGCTGGTGGCTGAGCAAAAAGACAAAGGTTTCTGTCTTCAGGTCTCCTCCTACCAAAACTGCTGCCCTTGTGACAAAATTTGAAACCATTATTATTATTATTATTATTATTGCCATTTATTTGACTCTATTCCTGACATCATGCAGCAAACTGCATTATTGGCAACGCGCACCATGCTGCATTACTAACATCATGCTATAAAACTGCACCATTGACACAGTACACCACAATGTACACCTTAACATGCTATTGTTGGTGCACGTTTTAATGCAATATTGAAATTCTTCAATAATTCTTTGTAAAACTGGAAACATTCACAGAAAAATCTGTTTCGGAGTCTTTCTTTGAAATGGTTTTCAGCTTTGAATTTCTCAAAGAACAGCTGCTGTGAATTCAGAGAACTATACTCTCTGGCTCACATACATACATAATGAGTTGCAGTGCACCTGAGTACTATACAATAAGCTCATTATTATTATTATTTTTATTGTTAGTAGCAAGACTGGTGAGACTGAATGGATCGACTCTGAATATGCTTTTTCTAGGCAGGAGGAAAGAATTTGGAAGAGGGCACTTTCCCATGCCTTTGAGATGGTTGAGTAATCTGGGATTTTTGTGTAGGGGTTTACCACGGATTACCCTGAGTAGGTGGAGGCGCAATGGCCCAGTGGTTAGGGTAGCGGACTCGCGGTTTCGATTCCCAGACCGGGTGTTGTGAGTGTTTATTGAACGAAAACACCTAAAAGCTCCATGAGGCTCCGGCAGGGGATGGTGGCGAACCCTGCTGTACTCTTTCACCGCAATTTTCTCTCACTCTTTCTTCCTGTTTCTGTTGTACTTGTATTTCAAAGGGTCAGCCTTGTCACACTGTGTCACGCTGAATATCCCCGAGAACTACGTTAAAGGTACACGTGTCTGTGGAGTGCTCAGCCACTTGCACGTTAATTTCACGAGCAGGCTGTTCTGTTGATCGGATCAACTGGAACCCCTCGACGTCGTAAGCGACGGAGTGCCAACAACCCTGAGTGGGCTGCCCCACTATTGGAGATTCTATTTATTTATTTGTTATTTATTTCTCTGCTATCTGTTATATATATCCTTTGTTATATCCTTTCATCTGGTAGTATCTTCCCTTGATTGATGTAAACCCTACATATTTTTGTAATCATTTTGTAATTTTTGGGGGGCTGTAACTTGTCATTGTCATCATCCAGTGTTTTAAATCTGGGTTTTGTCCCCGTTAACAGGGTTTGCTGAATCTACCTCAATGCCGTAGCAACCGAGGTAGGCAGGTGCAGCCCACCCCAACCTTTGGGCTGGCTGGTGCCCATTCTCCTTTGCTATCATGAAGCTTCTTTTGGAGCTAGATTTTCTACGGGGAGCATGCCCTTACTTACCCCCCCAACCTCAGTTTCTATATATGAGTGGTCCCAAGACCAAAGCATTACTGTCATGGCACCTACACCAGAGGTGTTGCTATGCCTTTGACAACACTAAACAGTACTCTTGCTATATTATTAGCTCAGTACAATTGCCAACTACTTGACAGAGATTGGGTACCTTTTATGGTGGCCCTTGTGCTAGTGAAGATGCTGTGTACCCCACAAGATTAGAGTTCTTGCTACTCAAAGACGAAGAGAGCGATGACAGAAGCTAAACTAGAGTGAGATGGAAAGAGAGAAACGTTCACGGGACAGGAGGAATAGAGAACCAGATATGTTTATTAAACATATGGCTGAGCCTGTTTACAAATTTAATCTCAACTGCACAATGCTTCTGTCCTCAGCTTGTGTGTCTAGATATATTTATGTACACATGCACACAAATCTATTTACACAGGTATATATATATATATACACACACACACACATATATGTATGTATGTACATATATATATATATATGTGTGTGTACATACGTATATATATATATATATATACACACATATATATATATATATATATTTGGGTCATGTTGAAAACAGCGCTGTGCATTACATTATTAACAGCTGTTAAAATTGATTTTGTTATTAATGTTGCTGTTTTTGTTGTTGTAGCTGTTGTTGTTGTTGCTGTAAATAAGAGCAGTAGATTTGTATTTCATCATCCCTCGGTTTGTTAAACTGCATATCATATTTAGGGGTTAGCTTAATCTCCTCAAATATGTAATTTCATACCCACATTACAAACTATTATTATTATTATGGTAGTGAGCTAGCAGAATCATTAGGACACTGGATAAAGCATTTAGCAGCATTTTGTCTGTCTCTATGTTCTGAGTTCAAATCCTACCGAGATCGACTTTGCCCTTCATCTTTTTCGAATCATCATTGTTTAATGTCTGCTTTCCATGGGTTGGACAGTTTGACTGAGGACTGGCAAGCTGGGAGGCTGCACCAGGCTCCAATTTGATTTGGCAAGGGTTCTACAGCTGGATGCCCTTCCAAATGCCAACCACTCTGAGAGTGTCGTGGGTGCTTTTACATACCACCAGCACAGGAACCAGTCCAGTGGCACTGACATTGGTCACGCTCAAATGGTGCTTTTTACATTCCACTGGCACAGATGCTAGTCAGGCGGCACTGGCATTGGTCACACTCAAATGGTGCTTTTTATGTGCTACTGGCATGGGTGCCAGTCAGGTGGCACTGGCATCGGTCACACTCAAATGGTGCATTTTACATGTCACCAGTATAGGTGCCAGTCAGGTGGCACTGCCATCAGCCATGCTTCAATGGTGCATTCTATGTGTCCTCAAGCCTGTCGAGAGCCCATGAGCCCATCAAGAGTCCACAAGCCTGTAAGCCCATCGAGAGTCCGTGAGTCTGTTGAAAGTCTGCGAGCCCATCAAAGGCCCACAAGCCCATGAAGAGTCTGCTAGCCAGTCAAGATTCCGCGAGCCCGTCGAGAGTCCGTGAACCTGTTTTGAAAGTTCGAGAGGCTGCAAGCCCGTTGAGAGTCTGTGAGCCTGTCAAGAGCCTGCGAGCCTGTCCAGACTCTGCCAGCCCCATCGAGAGTCTACCAGCCTGTTGAATGTCTACCATTACACAGTTCTGGTTGATGACAGAACTTCTTGTCAGACTATCTTCAGAACGAGTCCAGTTGTAGAAACACAGCTTCATGTTGCAGTGGTAAGTTGTCATGGTTTTAATAGATTCCATGTTCATACTGGGACCCCTTTCCCCCTTCCTTACCCACAAGTATATACAAATAACAAAGTCAGAATGACAAAAGAAAAAAATCATAATAATTGATAAAGTTATGACCTGACAAAGTAACGGTAACACGACAATGTTGTGATGACACAATGAACCCCCTAGAAGTTATGATGACAAAGTTACAATGGTGTAAAGTTATGATGACACAATGTCACAATGACTAAAGTTATGATGACAAAGTTACAATGATGTGATGACATGATGAATCAAGACGTCATCACAAGATGTTGTGATGACATGATAAAGTCACAGTGACATAAAGAGGTCATGATGACATAAAAGGTTGTGATGACACAATGGAGCCATGACAGCAGTAAAGTCACAATGATATGAGAAAGAAGTTATGATGACACAGCAAAGTCATAATGACACAAGAAGTGATGATGACACAAAGTGATGATGACAGATAATTACGTTGATATAAAGTTGTGATGACAACAAAATGACAAAAAGTTACAACAAAGCTATGATGACAACAAAAGACCCACTATGACTCAATAAGATCATAATGATACATGGAAGAAGTTGTGATGACATGGCAAAGTCATGATGACATAATGAAGCCATGGTGATGACAAAGTCACAATGATAAGCTGCCCTGATGACACAAAACTACACTGTCAACAAACTTAAACCCACAATGACAAAACAATGATGACATAAAAAGACCCACAATGACACAACAAAGCTGTCATCACATAATCTAGTCATGATGACAGTAAAGTCACAATGATACAAAAGGTCATAATGACATAATGAAGTTGCGATGACGCAAAGTTACAATGATACAAGAAAGAAGTTGTGATGACACAATGGAGTTGTGATGACAGAAAATTACAACAACAGTACCAACAGAGCTGTGATGACACATAAAACCCACAACGACACTGCAAAGTTACTGACATAGCGAAGCCATGCTGACAACGAAGTCATGATGACAGGAAATCACATTGACAAAGTTGTGATGACACAACACAAAGTTACAATACAAAGATCCACAACTTGGATGACCCAACAAAACTATCGTGACTTAACTAAGCCATAGCAACCCAATAAAAAGCCCTAACAACAGTCACGGTTATATAACAACAACAAAGTCACAACAAAATCATGACAACTCAACAGGGTCTCAATGACATCCCTAAATGACAACACCACAGTTCTCTGATGGTCTGTTACGGTGAGATCATATACATATAAGGTGGCCAAATTTTGTGCCTTTTATATCTTGGCTTCATTTTTAGGGTCAGAAAATACTTCAACCCCTTATGAGTAGTTTACTATGGAGAGGGCTATGGTAAAATCCCACATTATAGTACTGCTCCCATCTGTGGGAAAGGGCTGATATATGTGTCTGAACAATGTATCAGGGCTTCTAGGAGAAGGACCATTTCGTTGCTGGTAACGATTCAACTCGTTAACATAATGTGACTACAACTCTTTCACTCCTACTACAGCTTACCTTCTAGAACAATGAGTAAACACTTCCAGAACACATGAGCTAAACACTCTTGCCAACTTGTGGTATTTGAAGGACCCACTTCAGGTAATCCTTTCTATTCTAGGCACAAAGCTAGAAATTCGGGGGGAAGAGGCCAGTCGATTAGATCGACCCCGGTACACAACTGGTACTTAATTCATCGACCCCTGAAAGGATGAAAGGCAAAGTTGACCTCTGTGGGATTTGAACTCAGAACGGAGCGGCAGATGAAATGTCGCTAAGCATTTCCCCCAGTGTGCTAACGATTCTGCCAGCTCCAGTCAATAAAATAGTAATGTCTATTATTGTGTATTACCTTTACTACAACCCTTGTGTGTGTGTGTGTGTGGTGGTGGTGGCAGTAGTGTCGATTGTGGTGGTAGCTGAGCTGGTGATGGTGGTGACAGTAATATTTTAATGATGGTGGTTGTCATTAAAAGGGGGGAATGGTGCCGACCATGGTTGTGGTGGTGGTGGCTATGGTGAGAAAGGCGGTGGGATGGCTCACTCCCCCCCCCTTTCTCCACTTGGTCCTCTTCCTGGTATTTAGTCACCAAGGGATAAGAGGTGTGTGCGTGTGTGTGTGGGGGGGGGGGCGTTCGCTTTCCCCACTCGCAGCGACAGAGCAGATAGGTCAAGGTAGGTCAGATGAGGTGAGCTCAGGTGAGAAACATTATGAAAGAAAGACTTTGAGATGATTGGAATTAGGTTAAATTAGGTGTATATCTGTGTGTTTGATGTGTGTGTATATGTTATGTATGATTGTGTGTGTAAATGTGTATATGATATATGTGTAAGTAAGCATGTGTATGTGAGCATGTGAGGACATGTGTGTATTTATGTGAGAGTGTGTATGTGTCTATATGTATGAATAGATGCAGGGATGTGTGTGAGAGAGAGAAGGGACAGAGTGCATGGGTGTGTGTGTGTGTGTATGTCAACACGTGAGTGTATATATATATATATATATATATATATATATATAGGTACATGTATATGTGTGTATATATATATATATATATATATATATATATATATATATGTGTGCAAGAGAGAGAGAGAGAGAGGAGACACTGCATCGGTGAGAGAGAGAATGTGTGTGTGTGTGTGTGTGTGAAAGAGAGAGAGAAAGAGAAAGTGTGCATGTCTGTATGTGTGAGTATATGCATGGATGTGTGTGTGCGTGTGTGTATGTGTGAGAGAGAGAGAGCGAGCAGATGCCTGGATAACCCTAACCCTAACCCCAGATATGGAGGTCTTCTTCTCTTGAGCTGATGAGCCAAGTATTTATTTCCACACGGCTGAGGAGGTCGGAGGTCGGGTGGTGGTGGTGGGGAGAAGGTTACCTTGTACGAATGCCTGACACATGACTGTCTTACATTGGACTGGCCGAGGGCAAATGCATGTAAAAAGGTAGACAGGGAAAGCCCTTCGAGGAGGATACACACACACACACACAGTGCCATAGGACGGCACTGGTGTCAGTACCATGTAAAAGGCACCCAACACACACACTATACAGTGGTTGGTATGTTAGGAAGGGCATCCAGCCATAGAAACCAAGCCAAATCAGACTGGAACCTGGTGCCGCTTCCCAGCTTGCTAGCCCTGGTCAAACCGTCCAACCCATGCCAGCACGGACAATGAACATTAAAGCATGATATATATCTATCTATATATATATGTTATATTAAATTCAGCTTTACATTAGAAGTCAACAAAGTTTGCTTTAGAAGCGTTGAGATGTATTGAAAGATACGGATAAGGATAGGGATGCGAGTTCAAATCTCATGGCTGGCTGCCGACAGATTTTTCTGCAAAATATGGGTAGGTTATCCTGTTCATGTTATATTATTAACATTATCCTACGTTTGAGAATAAAATTATTTCTTTATCTGTATATATACATATAGGCAGGCTTCTCTCAATTTCTCCCAACCAAATGCACTCACAAGGCCTTTGTTGGCCCAAAAGCTATTTTAAAAGACACCTTCGCAAGCTGTCATGCAGTGGAACTGAACCGGGAACTGTGTGGTTACAAAGGATGCTTTTCTGCCACACACCTACGCCTGCGTCTATGGGTCTCTGAACAAAAAAAAATCTAATCAAAAAAAAAATTAAATACAATAAAAGAAAGTCATGCTCTTACGTCAAAAGTAATCAACTTTGATAATTACACAGTAATTAAAATATTTGTTAATCGGTCAATCAGATGTTATCTAACATCTGTTAGTTAATTTGATGTTATTTCTGTTTTAGCCCCAGGTCCATCCTGATCCAACACACCTATGATCAAAGACCTTCCATGACCATCCTCTCATTTTTTCTATTATCTAATGCATCCTCCCTTGTTGCTGTTGTTTAGCCCCAGCCCAGTCGTGATCCCTTCTTTATTCAGGCATAGTGTATCTAAGGCTATATTATCTAACGTGTAGACTGTTGTTGTTGTTGTTTATAGCCCGAGTTTAGACTTGATCTGATAGATATAACTTAGCAGTTTGCCAAAGCAGAACTGATAGAAAAAGTACCAGACTTGAAGAAAAAAATAAACAAAAAAACCAAACAAACATAAGGGATGGTTGTCTGGTTAAGAAGCTTGGTTGGCAACCATGTGGTTTCAGGTTCAGTCCCACTACATGGCACTTTGGGCAAGAGTCTTCTGCTACATGGACAGGCTTCTTTTGAGTTTCCTGTTTACCAAATCCACTCACAAGGCTTTCATTGGCCCAAGGCTATAGTAGAAGACACTTATTAAAAAAGGTACTAAAAATTCTTCAAGACGGGGACCCAGCATGGCTGCAGTTTAATGATCAGTTAAAGATAAAAAATAAAACACCAAGAAATAAACAAAAAAAAATACAAAATAAGGGGTTTCCACTCACCAAATATGATATTTCTTTTCAAAACGTATAACGGTAAAAAAAACCCCTTTTTTTCCAAGTAATTTCCCACAAGTTACGTAAAGTTTTCCAAGTAATTCCACAGTCCCAGGAATGTTTCAGGAGAGATTTCCTGTAGAAATAGGAAGGATAAAAATGTAAAAACCTATTTATCTAAGATAGAATAACAAAAACACACAAAAAGTAAAACAAATAACAGTGATAATAATTATAATAATCAGTTGACGAGAGGAGTGCATTCTTGGAACAGACTGATCATACTAAATACATGTCATTAACGTGTGTGTGTGTGAGTGAGTGTTTATGTATATATATATATATATATATATATATATACACACACACACACACAAACATACATATGAGAGGAAGAGAAATAAGTGTGTGTTTGTATGTATGTGTGTGTATATATATAAAAAACTGTATGAGTATGTATACATGAGTATGTATCTATACATACAGGGGTTGGACAAAATAATGGAAACACCTTAAGATTTCAAACAAATTTATTTTAATATGGGGTAGGACCACATTTGGTAGTAATTACAGCTTGAAATCTATGAGGTATGGCCTTGTTCAAAGTTTGAATTGTTTCCAAAGGAATTTTTGTCCATTCTTCAGCTAAAACAGTCTCCAGTTCTTGTAGTGATGATGGTGGAGGATATCAACTCCTTGTTTTTCTAAGATACATAAAAATAAACAAGCTTTTGGTGGTTTTATAGATATTTCAAAATCATTATGCTATGATGTTGGGTGTTTCCATTATTTTGTCCAACCCCTGTATATACACACATATTTATACATACTCATGAAGATTAAAATTATATTACATACAAAAATAAGAGGAATGACCAGCAGAAGTGGACTCCTATATGCTAGAAATAGATGCCGAATCATCTAACCACGAAGAAATATGTTCTCAGTAAATAATTAGCGACACAACAGACTGTAAAAGGGCAAGACAAATGAAAAAGTACTAAAAAAAAAAAAAAACGTTTAACCTACGTACTATGGTTTCACCTGTTAAGATTTACGTAAGTAAATATCTGCAGGATCATCAGCGTACTCTGTCGATTTAAAAATATAATTTCCAGTACTAGACATAAGATGTCCACCCGAAATAGAGCATGTGTAGAGTTCTACAAATTACATTCAGTGTATCCCTTCAAATGTCTTCAATCTGGCGCGCTAAGGCCGGAAATAACTCTTCAGTTAATAAATTTTTGCAGCTAATTTACCGGTTTGAGAATATCATTATTTAAAATTTATTAATAAGGGTAGAAATTCATATTAATCAATTAAAACCAGTGGTCTAGCATATTAAAAAAATCCGAAGATTAAAATTATATTACATACAAAAATAAGAGGAATGACTAGCAAAAGTGGATTCCTATATGCTAGAAATAGATGCCGAATCATCTACCCACGAAGAAATATGTTCTCAGTAAAAAATTAGCAACACAACAAACTGTAAAAGGGCAAGACAAATGAAAAAAATACTAAAAAATAAAAAAACGATTAACCTATGTACCATGGTTTCACCTGTTAAAATTTACGTAAGTAAATATCAGCAGGATCATAAGCGTAGTCTGTCGATTTAAAAATATAATTTCCAGAACTAGACATAAGACGTCCACCCGAAATAGAGCACGTGTAGAGTTCTACAATTTACATTCTACAATTTACATTCAGAAAAATTGTTAATAAAAATATTAAAAAAATCTCTTTCTGGTGTAAAATCATCCTCGCTGTCACCGTCGCCGCTTTCAGAATCGCTGCTTTCAGTTTTGGATACAGAAATTTCAGATTCATTATCGTTCACCACGTGCTTTTGTAGCTCATTCATTCTTTTCTTTGATATCTCTATATCTTCTGTTGAAAAACCTTCAAATTCGGAATCACTGCTTGATAGCATGAAACTCCTCTCCATCTTCAAAGTTGAAAAAAATTAACGCCGCAAAAAATGTGGAAAAAAATCTTCCAAAATTCACTGCATTCAAATATCACGCCAAACAATGTCGGAGACAATAACTCAACTGTTTGCAAAGTGAAATCACGTGTTTTAACGAATGTACTAACGAGATTTGGGTTCAAATATACATTTAAATAACAATGGGTACGCTTGGCCGGCTACGGCCGGGTTAGTCTTATGAACCAAAACATTTTTCAGCCGGCTACAGCCGGGTTAATAACGAAAGGCTTGTTCTCATTGGCTCTTTCAGGTGAAATAGGTTACTAAACATCCACTAACAAATGGGAGGTAACCCATTTGCCACCAATATAAATAAGTTGTTTTACATTCATCAGAAATTCAGGTACTACGAGGATTTCAGCCAAACCTTATGGGAAGAAGTTGACATCCATTGGCTCAAAATTAATCAACAGAGTTGTAATATGATAGGTTTTTCTTGTTAAAAGATACAACTAGCTGTTGCAGTACGTGTAGTTTCTCAGACAGACATGGATATCAGCTGCATGCTCTAGTAAGTACAAAACTGCTTTGTTGACAATATCTCAGATTATACTGGGCAGGATATGTCCCTTTTGTGTTATTTCCCTTTGTTAAAGCTCTCATATCAATAAAATATTTTAAATATCTCCAGCATTCTGTATTGTTTCTTGCAAATGTAATTTAACTGGGGGGAAAAAAAAAGAACTGTGTTGTCTTTGAAACTGATGTAGGCAGTGTCTATAGTCTAGAGTCACACACAAATACATTTGTGCAGATTTGTGATAAAAAGATAAAACCCAGAACCTACCTCTCCTCTCAAACAAAACAAAAAACAAACTGCTCCATTGTATGCGCGTACAATTAAAATACTTAAATATACTGGAAACAATATAATCTGTATGTCGAGATATTAAATAACCATTTGTGTATATGTACGTGTGTATGTGAACACACACATATATGGAAGCAACATATGCATGTATGTATATATACATACATACATATATACACGCACACAAGGTGTGTGCGTACGCACAGTTAAACATCTAAATATAGCAGAAACCACATAATTTACTAATACAGATAAAATAATTGTGTGTGGGTGTATATAAGTGTGTGAAGGTGTTTATAAATTTGTGTGTATGTAGATTTTATATGCATGTACACATTAGTATTTATGAATGGCTGAGCAGTATATGAGCTGAGACAATACATGGGTATAAGTGGAATCACTCGTGGTAGGCAAGGGTGGAAACTACCTTGGTTTGTACAGACAGTGTGGTGTGTGTGCATTTATATGCAAGTATATATATATATATATACACACACACACATCTACACAGAGTGCTCCCTTAACATTATTAAATGACTGGAAACAGTGACTCCCTATTCTGGTGTCCCCTATTATCTTCAGTGACATTTTAACTACCGGCGACATTCTCCATCCCACATAATCAAAGGGTCTAAGTTTAGGAGATGTAATTAGGGCTCGAAAGTGTGCGTGTGTGTGTGCTGTGAGGTATGTCCTTTCTCACATACACTAACACACACACATGCACTCCCACCACAAACACATAAGTGCATATACATACATATATATACATGACAGTATACAAGTTCATTCATTTGACAGTAAAGTACATATCTATCTAGACAGACAGACAGAATAGAATTCGGAACATAGTGTGTGCTGGCTGGGTTGGTGCTGGTAGTGCATGTAGCATTGTGTGGATAGGTTGGTATATGCGTGTATGTGTATGTACATAAACACGTGCACACACACACCTGTATCTCTCAAACATACATATTGTATATGTGTGCGTGTATAATATATATATATATACACATGCTAATACCCACACTTGTCTCTCTCACACGCATACAGGCTTATATATATATATATATATAACATACATGCACATATGTCTCTCATATGTATATATATGTATGTGTATACATTCATTGTGTTTGTGTGTATATATATATATGTATATATATATATATATACACACACACACACACTTGTCTCTCTCACATACAGGCTTATATATATATATTTATATATAAACATGCATGCGTCTCTCTCTTGTATATATACATATATTATATATGTACTTGTATATATGAGTTGTAAAGAGAGAGAGAGAGAGAAAAAAAAAGGGAGATGTAGATATGTAATGCTATAGGTTGCATTGCTCCACAAAACGAATAAAATAGGTGATGGAGGTGGGGGGAGGGGGGGCAGAGGCAGAAAGAAGAGAGAAGAGAATTCGAGTCCGGACGGATGTAAAGGGAAGTGCAAGCAGACACGGCAGAAACGCAGAAGTTTGTGGTTTATAGGCTTTTCAGTTGTGGGAGAAGGCACATGAAGGGTCCTGCTTACGAGAATAGTTATAATGACCGTGGTTTTAACTTTCTCAGATACGATCTAGGTGAAACACATTCACTGCCAAGTGTAAATATTAAAGTCAATACGAAATTGGCCGTGTTCCAGTGAGTTGGCCAACTTCAAGCACCTGTAGTATAATTTTGAGGTGGTGGCAGGGGTCGGTAGGTGGGCTGGAGCAGAATAATATAATTAGTGTTGCTGCTGCTGTTGTTGTTGTTATTGCTGTTGTTTAGCCCAAGGTCAGTCCTTATCTGGCAGAGATCTATGATGAAAGCTTTCCATCTGTGGCCATCTTGAGGTTTTAATATATTAAAATATTAAAATCTTTCTTCAAAAGGTGTGGCTGTGTGGTTATGAAGCTTTGCTTTGTGATTACATGATTCTGGGTTCAGTCCCACAGCATGCATCTTGGGCAAGAGTCTTCTACTATCGTCTCGGATCAACCAGTGCCTTCATCATCATCATCATCATCGTTTAACGTCCGCTTTCCATGCTAGCATGGGTTGGACGATTTGACTGAGGACTGGTGAAACCAGATGGCAACACCAGGCTCCAGTCTGATTTGGCAGAGTTTCTACAGCTGGATGCCCTTCCTAACGCCAACCACTCAGAGAGTGTAGGCCTTGTAAGTGAGAATATAGCTGATGGAAACTGTGTGGAAGCTCATCATATATATATATGCATGCATATATGTTTGCCTCTCCACCCCTACTGCTTGACAATCAGTGTTGGTTTGTTTACATTCATCTAACTTAGCTGTTCAGCAATAGAAACTAATAAAGTATCAAACTTGAAAATAAGTACTTGGGTTGATTGTTTCACTAGAATTCTTCAAAGCTGTACCCCAGCATGGCCGCAGTCCAATGACTGAAACTAGCAAAATATTAAAGACATGATGTCCTTTATTTTTTTATTCTTTTTAAGACAAAAGAGTAATTTGAGGAGAGTTTTGGCTGCCTTTATAGCAAATCAAAAACAGCCACATGGAGGTCTACTCTGCTATGGATATGTGGTGAGGAAATTCACCTTATGGTTTCATGGTTCAATTTGACTGATTACATGTTCAAGCCATGACCATGCCATTTATTTTAATCCATGACTAAAACATTACACAATGTGGTCTTCATTTTTTAAACGTCTTGTTTGCAAAAGTTCTGACTTAAAATCTCCCACCAAACCTTAATTTATGTTCCTAACACTAACTTAATGATAACGAAGTTATTTTACTAAATTCTTTGTTATACTCTTTTACTCTTTTACTTGTTTCAATCATTTGACTGCGGCCATGCTGGAGCACC
>NC_142952.1:32562795-32572795 GCF_046866305.1 Octopus bimaculoides | reverse complement strand
GAGGCACAGCATGACACCAGAGACAAAAACCAACCAACCCCCACCCCATGACATACACCACAGGCAAAGGGAACACAAATATCATCTCAGCTCACATCCTATGACTCACCCGGCATCTCTAAAATATCATTTCACATGGTGGTGACATTTTCGACATTTTTGTTTCTGCCAAACAAGAACAATAAGAACAACAAAAAGTTTGGCCCAAAGGAGGAAGCGATAAAAATGGTAAAACTGTGAAGGTATGTGGCTCAGTGGTTAGGATGTTTGGCTCACAATTGTAGGGTCATGAGTTCGATACCAGGTGGTATGTTGTGTCCTTGAGCAAGACACTTTATTTCACCTTCCTCCAGTTCATTCAGAGGGGAACTTTCTATGTGCAATCCCATGGTCATTCATGATCCAAGGGGGTCTTTACCCTTTTTATATGCATGTGTGTGTGTGTGTGTGTGTGTGTGTGTGTGTGTGTGTGTGTGTGTGTGTGTGTGTGTGTGTGTGTGTGTGTGTGTGTGTGTGTGTGTATATTTAAGTGAGTGCACCATTGTTTGACAATTGATGTTGGAGTGTTTATGTCCCCATAACTTAGTGGTTCAACAAAAGAGACCGATAGAATAAGTACTAGGCTAACAAAGAATAAGTCCTGGAGTCAATTCCTTTGACTAAAAAACCCTTTAAGACGATGCTCTAGCATGAATGAAACAAGTTAAAAGATTAAAAGAATATATGTGTGTATACACACACACACATATGCATATATACACATGCATATACATACTATACACACAGACTGTATATAACAGGACAAATGACAACTGCAAGAAATTAAGATTGGAAGGAGAAAAACAAACGGAAAAAAAAATTCTTAATAAAGAAATACACAAAGAATTTTGAAAGACACACACGCCTACACACACACACATACAAATGAAATCAAATAAAATCCAGCGGACATTCGTAGGATTGAAGAATTAATTGAAGTGTGGGTGTCTTTGAAGAACGGTAGAATCGAAGAAATAAGAATTAGAAGAGAAATTGAAGACTGGCACAAGTGTGGAATGGTAGGAAGACAGAACAATGAAGAGAGGAAGAATTAAAAATCTGGAATTAATCTGAGGGAAATGAAATAAAATTGGCAGTTCTTATAAATTGGGAAGATTTCAATTTAAGACATCGCCAAAATGGAAAATTTGGGTAGGTGGATCTTTAGGAATGAGCATGGAATTTTTTTCTGGTTAGAGGAGGTGGAACTATAATTACAGGAGATAAATGATTTAAGCATCTTGTGCCAGAAAAGTGAAGTGAGGAAATAATGCGGAGGAGGAGTAAAATGGTAAGTGTTTCCAAGATAATTATTAGATAAACAACAATATGGCAGGTTGTTTAAAGAATTTGCTCTGTGTATGGCACCATCATCATCATCATTTAATGTCCACTTTTCCATGTGTGCATGGGTTAAATGGAATTTGTTGGTTTAGATTTTTTTTTCTATGGCTGGATGCTCTTCCTGTTGCCAATCCTTACCTGTTTCTGAGTTAGGGAATATTTTCTCATGACTAGGCATGTTTTTCATAGGAGATTGGAAATGAAGGGGAAAAAAAAAGAATATTGTTTGTACGCTGGTCAGACAACACTGACTGCTATCATCTGATGTGAAGACAAGGAGATAATAACACACACACATACATGTATGCATAAATACACACACATGCAGGTACACATAAATACATGCACACACATGCAAGTGCGCATACACACACACACAGGTATGCATAAAAACATGCACACACACACGCAGGTACATATAAATACACACACACACATGCAAGTGTGCATAAACACACACACACACACAAAGGTACGCATAAATCCATACACACACACACATACACATAAATACACACACACACACACACATATCTTAATATAAATGTTTCTCTGTTCGTTATGTTTTTATGTTCGTTAACTCCCCCTAAACCATTGGTGCAAGGACAATGAAACACAAACCAGCAATTCCCCTAATCCCAGGGAATGTCCTAAGGGGGGGGGGGTCTATCTTTTTTTAAGGGCTGCCTACTGACCCCACCACTGCCCTATTTTTATTGCATTTTAAACTAAGTACATGGCATTGGTGACCAAATCAGAGCAATGACAATGAATTTCATCTCAAAATAAATACGGTAACGGAAGGGTTAATGTTCCAAGCACCATCTTAACAACGACAGAGCTATTTTACCAAATTCTTCATTATTTTCAAAATTAATTAAAACACAAAATCAGTGTATTTCAACAAAAATATGGTAGTAAAAGGATCCAAACTCAAAGCTTCCATCAGAGTTTCATGCTAATTTAGGCTCCAAACACCTGTTTAATAATGACAAAGTTGTACTAAATTTTTCATTATTTTCGAGATTACTTGAAACAAAGGCAGTGGATTCCAGCAGCAATATGGTAACAATTGGTTTAAATATAAATTTAAGTACCAGCACAGCTACGGTAAAAGCATTGGAGGGCATTGGCTTTTTGTAAAAGGAAAGCTCCAACTATCGCGTTATTTTTTTTTCTCCTTTTTAATGTCTGGAACAACGTTCTTTAAGCACTTCTGTTTTTGTAGAATAGATTTTTCATCAATACCAAGGTATTTCTAACATGTGTTACTGTAAATAGTTTCCAATTTGGAAAATGGTTCCATCGTGTTTAAATATCAGGTAAAGCCAAATATTTCCTTGAGCTAAATTCTAACCCTACATCAGCTGAAAATGTTAGCAAATCCAGCTGTTTTCTAAGAAGCAGCCTCGATATCTCCAGTGTAGATCTAAAGATCATTAGTATACATGCATACATACATGTGTATGTGTGTGTGTGTGTGTGTGTGTGTGTGTGTGTATGAATATGTGTGTGGGTGTATAGCTTTTATCTTTTACTTGTTTCATTGGACTGCTGCCCTGCTGGAGCACTGCCTGGAAGGGTTTTAGTCAACTCCAGTTGAATTTTTTTTTTTTTCAAGTCTGGTACTTGATCTATTGATCTCTTTTGCCAAACCGGTAAGTCATGAGAACATAAACAAACCAACATGCTGTCAAACAGTGTGTGTGTGTGGGGGGGTTGAAGGTATGTGGCTCAGTGGTTAGAGCATCAGGCCCACAATCATGAGTTAGTGAGTTCGATTCCTAGACCGGGTTGTGTGTTGTGTTCTTGAGCAAGACACTTTATTTCACATTGCTTAAGTCAACTCAGCTGGCAAAAATGAGTTGTACCTGTAATTACAAAGGGGCCGGCCTTGTCACATTCTGTGTCATATTGAATATCCCTGAGAGCTACATTAAGAGTATGCTTGTCTGTGGAGTACTCAGCCACTTTCACATTGATTTCACAAGCAGATCAACTGGAACACTTGTCATCAACACTGACAGAATGCCAGATTTTCTTTGTGGAGGAGTGTGTGTGTGTGTGTGTGTGTGTGTGCATGTGTGTTGTGTGTGTAAGTGGGTGTTGTGTGTATGTTGCGTGTGTGTATGTGTGTTGCGTATGTGTATGTGTTACATGTGTGTGTGTATGTGTTACATGTGTGTGTGTATGTATGTTGCATGTGTGCGTGTATATCTGTTGCGTGTGTGTGTGTGTTGCATGTGTTGTATAAGTGGGTGTTTGTGGGTGTGTGTGCATGAGGGTGTATATGTGTGTGTGTATGGCTATACATATGTATGTGTCCATGTGTGTGCTAAGAGATGATAACAATGCCCTCCACTCCTGTTTTAGAATTCCTCACTTCCTCTCAGCAAAGATGCAATAGAGATTACTTCACACACAAACAGACAGGGAAACCACATTCCCTTATCCCCACCCCACCCCGCGCACTACCAGATGGAAATTATTCTTCAAACTCTCACCCTTTGCTACATCTCCACACACTGTACTATACACACACACTGTACTACACACACACACATATATATACACAAACAAACCCACTGACCTCACACTAAAAGATATTCTCTCCCACACACACAAGCAGTGTGTGTATGTGTGTGTGTGTGTGTGCGTGCGTGCGTGCGTGCGTGCGTGTGTATATATATATATAGAGAGAGGACACACACACATCCATATATGCATACAAACGATAGTCATACATACATAGCCACTGATGTGTGTGTGTGTGTATGTATATATATATATATATATATATATATATGTGTGTGTGTGTGTGTGTGTGTGTGTGTGTAGAGAGAGAGAGAGAAAGAGAGTGTCAGTTTCTATTGCAGAGGTTTCAAGAAGCAACGAAAATTAAAAAAATAAATAAAAAACAAGTAAATGAGTGGAAATTGAACTGGTGAGTGTGTTAATTAACGAGGTATTAAAACGGAATGGTTCTCCCCAGACACAATAAAATACAACCAAAACAAAAGTTTCCTACACACCTCATATTATATATATATATATATATATATATATATATATATATACATACACACAAACATACAATATATACACACACACACAAATATACAATGTGTGTGTGTGTGTGTATATATATATATATATACACACACACACTCTCACAAATACACAATACATATACACACATATACAATACATATGCACAAACATTCAGTGTATATATAAAGGCAGTGCTCCAGTATGTCCACAGTCAAATGACAAACAAATAAAAGAACATATATATATATACACACACACACATGCGCACACACACACGTATATTTACACAACCATATACATACATGTATGTGTATACATATATACATACATACCCCCCCCCCCACCCCCAACGCCTCTACATAAACATGGGATGATGACGTGACTTGACTGATACATAAGAATGTAATGTGTCATTGTAATTAAGTCGGCAAATTAGATGACAGCATTAAGGCTTTAATGAGAAGATTTAGTTTTGTAGATGTTGACACACCTTGGCATGGTATGTGAGTGGGCCGATGCTGTGATTATGTGTGTGTGTGTGTGTATGTGTGTGTGTGTTTGTGTGTGTGAATATAGTGAATGTCAAACAAAGATGGATGGAAGGCTGATGGTAGATACGAGATGGATGCTGGGAAAGTGACAAGAACGAGGGATATATATATCAGCAGAAAATGGCTTGAGGGAGAGGAGGTGATGACTGGCAGTACAGGAATATAGGGGTGTTGTATGTGTGTGTAGGGGTGGGGTGTAAATGTAGTGAATGGTGAACAAATGTGGTTGGGTGGTTGATGGTAAATAATGGTTTTAAAATAGGAAAAAAATGAGGGAGGGATATCAGTAAAAAGTCGAGAGTGGAAGTAATGGGTGGCAGCACAGAAGTGTGTGTGTGTGTGTGTGTGTGTGTAGGTGAATGGTGAACAAGGGTGGATGTGGGGTCAATGGTAAATATGAGTTGAGTGGTGGGAAGTGATAAGAATGGGGGATAGACTTACCCCTTCCCCACAAATTTTAGCCCTTGTGCATCCAGTAGAAAGGATTATTATTATTATTATTATTATTATTATTATTATTATTATTCCAGTTCTATATTTAAGAGATGAGGAATTCTGTACATTATTTACATTTGATGGATATTTGTCCTCATCTTGTTTGTTGTTAACACGTTTCGTCTGATATACCCTCCAGCCTTCATCAGGTGTCTTGCGGAAATTTTGAAACTGGGTTCTCATTCCTAAGGTATTTTTAAAGTGATCTCAGCAATGTGTGATTTGGTCAGGATGTGACTCACACCAAGTAAGTACCGTTGCTAGAAGTACTGAAGAACAATCTGAGGATGCTGAATCTTTCAGGTGAGACGACAAAGGGCCAAGATGCCTGATACCTTACTGTACTCAAAAAGACCTGTACTCGGCAGAAATGTTAAGACTAGTCCTTCTGATTGTGTAAAGTACTCATGGCGATATCATGTAAAAGCACCCATGCAGTTCCATATAAAAGCACCCATGTGACCCCATGTAAAATCACCCATGTGACCCCATGTAAAATCACCCATGTGACCCCATGTAAAAGCACCCATGCAGAGTCATGGTAGAGCATCCAGCACATTCTGTAAAGCGGTCGGCATTAAGAAGGGCATCCAGCTGTAGAAACCCTGCCAAATGAGACTGGAACCTGGTGCAGCCCTACAGCTTGCCAGTTTTCAGTCAAATTGTCCAACCCATGCCAGCATGGAAAGTGGACATTAAATGATGATGATGATGATGATGATGATTTGGGTTCCATGTAGGAGCACTTGTGTGGTACTACGTAAAAGCACCCAGCACACTCTGTAAGGTGGTGCTCCTGCATGGCCAGCTGCAGAAACTTGGCCAAGTTAGACTGGAGCCTGGTGCAGATCCCCACCTTGCCAGCTCTGGTCAAACTGTCCAACCCATGCCAGCATGGACAAGGTGATGATGATAACCAAAGCTAACCTCTGGTGTTTGTAGTTCAGGTAACGCAGATCTAACAGACCATGTGCATGTGACTATGTGTTTGTGCACGTTTGCGCGCACGTATGTGTGTAGGTGTGCATTGTGTGAAATGAAGTTGTTGCAGGTAAAACAAAGATGTTATAACAAACAACATTTCTGCCACAGGTGTGTGTGTGTGTGTGAAATAAATTTGATTAGATTTGTTGACTGAATAATTAAACAATCAGGTTTGGGAATTGTGACCAAGATACATTTATCTCTCACACACACACATACATATACACATGCACACACACATATATGCATGTGTGTGTGGTAGAATATACACAAAAAAATCCCGTCTAATGATGTGATGTAATATGTATGTATGATAAGCGCTCGGGTTGGCTTACCACAAAAACTAACTTGAACAGCAACTAAAACAAAAGTGGGTGCCGTGGTTGACCTGCAAAGAATAGCTATAAGTGGCTCATCATTGAGCAAAATGAGAGAGTGAACAGGTAAGACATGTGGTTTCACTTGAAAGAGTGTAATTTATAATAAATCAGATACAATTGCAGAACTGTTAGAGAAAATAAAGGATTAAGAAATAATGCATAAAATCTCTTACAGCTGTTTCCAGAATAGTTGTGCATTTGGTGCATAGTTCATTGAGCAAAGATTTTTATATAAGTCAACTATACTGTCTCCAAAGAGGAAGAATTAAATAATATCCTTAATGTATGTGAGTGTGTGTATATAACTATATATATAATATATATATATATACGTATATATCTTTTATCTTTTACTTGCTTCAGTAATTAGGCTGTGGCCATGCTGGGAAGCCTGGTATTTATTCTATCTGTCTTATTTATCGAACCACTAAGTTATGGGAATGTAAACACACTAACACCAGTTGTCCAGTGGTGGGGTGGGGGAGACAAACACACCCACAAAGACACACACACACATATATATATATATGACAGGCTTCTTTTCAGTTTCTGTCTACAAAATTAACTCACAAGGCTTTGGTCAGCTCGAGGCTATAGTAGAAGACACTTGCCCAAGGTGCCACACAGTGGGACTGAACTCTGGAACCATGTGATTGGGAAACAAGCTTCTTACCACACAGCCACACCCACACGAAAACAAAGATAGAATTCTGGTTAAAGGAAAAAAAATGGTTCAAGTTATTTAATTTAAAACAAAACGCCAGCAAGATTTCATGTAAATTTCTGTTCCAACCACCTGCTTAATTAATATGAAGTTATTTTATTAACTTTTTTGTTATTTTCAGAATTAATTGAAATAAAATCTTTGTATTTCAAACCACATATGGTATCATATGGGTTAAAGAATACCAAGACACCTCATCCGTGACTAAACTACCATTCCCCCCCCCCCCCAAAGCAGCCTATGTCTGTCGTTTCAAAGATAACCTCCTACTTGCTGTGGTATATAAAATTGGCCGTCAGCAGGTAAGTTTTCTCACCTGAAGTGTGATGAAATTATACCTAACCCCACCCCCTGTGAAACCCCCACTGAATGTTAATGCTGCCAACTCAAGTGTGACACAAATGTACTCCTACCATGTGTGTGTGGGGGGGGGCATGTGAGTGTGTGTTTGTGTGTGGGAGTGTGTATGGGTGTGTGTGTGGGGATGGGAGTGGGTGAATGGGTGTGTGGTGTGTGGGTGTATGGGTATGTGTGTGTGCGAGTGTGTATGTATGGGAGTGCGTGTGTGTATAGGTGTCTGTGTATGAGTGTGTGTATGTATAGGTGTGCATGTGTGTGTATATATATATGCATGCATGTGTATGTGTACATGTTTGTGTATATGAGCATGCATGTGTGTGTATATATGTGTGCATGTATAGGTATGTATCCATCTATGGGTATATGTGTGTGTGTGTGTGTGCATGGTGGGGTATGTATGCATTTGTATATACGTGTATGTGTGTGTGTGTGTGTGAGCATAGGTATATATGTGTGAACACACACACACACACACACACACACACACACACACACACACACACACACACACACACACACACACACACATATATATATATATATATACACATGTATGTGCATGAGTATTCTGTGTGTGTGTGTGTGTGATTATAACAGCATTTCACAAGTGTGTCAAATCGAAGAATTCTTACTTAGAATCGCTTACATGGAACCACTAACAGCAAGGGGCTGTTATTAGCTCAGCTGTGTCAATCAGAGTCAGCTTCTATGCCGCCACCACGACCACGACCACCAGCTCCAAACTGACTGTTCGTTAGTGCTCTGTCATCACAGGTGCCAATCAAAGAACAGCAGAGAAGCTGCCAGATTTAAAACAACACCTGATCTGTCACCAAGTTAAGTTGGTTTTTTTTTCGGGGAGGGGGGAAGATTCATGTTTTTTTTTTGGTATCGATTGCATCTTTCTTCCTCTTCTTTTTCTCATCCAGGCAGACACAAACAGCTATTTACTCAACCGGAAACTTCCGTCTTCACCCATGTATGACACCGATAAGGATCACAAGTTTTTATACATTTGCATGCGTGTGTGTGCGTATAATATATATATATACATATAGGTGCATATATATATATATATATATATATATATATATATATATATACACACACATGCATACAATATAGGCATGTATATTGATTGATTGATATCAAGAAAGATATAAATACACACAAAGGAACGAACAGAGTTATATATAGCCCCAAATGAGGAAGTACGTGCATATGTGAATGTTTCTACACACACACACACACACACACACACATATATATATAGATGTATATTTTTTTAGGAAACTAAATGTTATGGCCGCTCGCTCTATGACCGGCCATGACATTTAACTTCCTAAAAATATATACTACCGCTTTAGAGCATGTTTTTTATTTTTCAGATATATGAACTGCTATGTATGTGTATATATGTATATGTGTATATATATGTATATATATAGTGTCGCCTCCTGGTCCACCAGTCCTCAGTCAGATCGTCCAACCCATGCTAGCATGGAAAGCAGACATTAAACGACGATGATGATGATATATATGATGGGCTTCTTTCAGTTTCTGTCTATCAAATCCACTCGTAAGGCTTTGGTTGGCCCGAGGCTATAGTTAAAGACACTTGCCCTGGACCACGTGGTTGAGAAGCAAGCTTCTTACCACACAGCCACGCCTACACAGATTTAAAAAAAAAATCCTACACATAAGTACACAATCCTATGTATAATACACATACATACGCATGCAAACACACAAAGACATATACACATATATACATACACACACATTATCACCTCCATCTCCTTTCCGTTCTGTAGCTGCCCATTATGATATTCCTCGATGTTTCCAGAAGTACCAAAGTTCCTTGAAAACAGGTTGTCAGGCCTCCTCTCAACCCTTTTCTGATTTTCTGGTTAAAAAGGTTGCTAAGTGGAACCGCATGTGAGACCCTCCTGATGGTACAAAGTACTTGATACAGGGAGAGAGAAAGGGAGGAGGAGAGTAGGAGGAGAGCAGGCGTGGGCAGGTCCCTTATGACCCTTCTTATGGCATTATGTACTCTACTCCAAGACAGA
>NC_142952.1:32542795-32557795 GCF_046866305.1 Octopus bimaculoides | reverse complement strand
ATACGAAAGTGAAACCAACGACGCTGTTGGTTATACACATACATTCATATACACACACGTATGTACAGACTGACATTCATACACACACGTACGTACAGCCATACATTCACACACACACACAAGTATGTACAGACATACAGTCATACACACGTATGTGTACACATACATTCATACAAACGTATGTAGACATATACATTCATACACACGTATGTATACAGATACATTCATTCACACACGTATGTATACACATAATTTATATATATATATATATATATATATACGTATAAGAAGGGATGACCACTAAGTGGACATCCGATATGCTAGAAAGAGATCATCAACGACCCAACCACAAAGAAAAGTAATGTTCTTCAGAAAAAAATTTCGCAAACACCAGAACACCAGAATTTATCACCCTCAATATATATATATACGCATACGTAAATGTCGAACAATGAGAATGATTGTAGAACACCGTATTGGTGGATACATATACACATACATATTTATACATACACACATACATTCATAATATATACATACATAAATGTGTGTGTGTGTGTGAGAATTAGATTTCTGATTCACTCGTAAAAGGGATTCCTTTTGGAAGAAAAAGCTAAATAAAGAAATCAGAAAGGAGACGGTGAACAGGATTACCACGACAAGAAGAACAGCAGCAGCAAGCGACAAGGAAAGAAATGGATAGGCAAAGCCATGCCATCATAGCCTCCCAAGAACCAGCAGATACGATAGCAACACAGAAAGAGAAATCGTAGAATCTCAGAAATGCCAAATTACGACTAAACAAGGAGAAAATCTAACGAAAGAAATTCTATGCGTATAAAGCATCAGAGAGACATGGAAACGAAAGCGCAGAAGAAATAATATAAGGATGAAGAACCGATTCAAGAGAAAGAACACGAAGAACTCAACTGTGCAAATACATATTGGAACGAAAAGAGACAAAGAAAGCAAAAAAAAAAAAAAAAAAAAAAAAAAAAGCCTATTTTCCAAGAATATTTAATACAAAGTCTATAACGGAAATATTTCAATTTAAAAACAAACGTACTTTTTTTTTTTTTTTGCTTATTATATCGTCTTCAATATATTTACATAGGACGAGCATATCTCTTGTCAATATTGTTTAGTCAAAGGCTGGAAGCTGGTAGAATCGTTAGCGAAATGCCTAGCGGTGTTTCGTCTGTCTTTACGTTCCGAGTTCAAATTCCGCCGAAGTCGACTTTGCCTTTCATCCTTTCGGAGTCGAAACACTAAGTACCAGTTGCGTACTGGAGTCAATCTAATCGACTGGCCCCTCCCTCCCCCAACATTTCGGGTCTTGTGCTTAGAGTAGAAAAGAATATTATGTTTAGTTAGATATACTTTAGTCTGTATATATATTTCACAGTGGTGCTCCAGCAAGGCCACAGTCGTATGGCTGAAACGAATAAAAGAATATATATATATATATATATATATATATATATATATATATATATATATATATATATATATATATATTGTTTTACTTGTTTCAATATTTAATCCTAATATTATTTTGGATTTTCTCCCTATATATATATATAAAGAATAAAAAGTTTAGGAAGGTATAACAATGCAATATAGAACAAAAAATGGACTGTATACCTGTTGTAACTTGGTAAACTGTAGTCCGATGATATTTCGGAATTAGAATTCCTTCTTCAGATCTTAATTTGCTGGAGTCTCTGCTATAAACATTTTTTGTTCTATATTGCATTGTTATACCTTCCTAAACTTTTTATTCTTTACATACAATACACAATGCTTCAAGCGAACTACAATACTTTCCCATATATATATATATATATATATATATATATATATATATATATATATATATATAATGTACAGAGTTGGCCAAAAGTCACCTGACAGTAAATCAAAACCATTTAATTCCAAGATTTATCTCTGTTTAATAACTGAATGAATTTAATAAAAGCATCTAAATATGAAACATCATGAAAACTGTTCAAACCGAAATCCTTCTTGAGTGACACATTTTTTTCATTCGAGTCAATACAGAATTACAGATAGTATTTATGGAATTTTGATTTACTGTCGAGAGACTTTTGGCCAACTCAGTCTCTCTCTCTCTCTGTATATATATATTGTTGCACAAGAACTATATAGTGATTCTATAATCTCTGGCGGGAACATGAAGATTTGGGAGTGAAATGGATTAGAGTTTTCCGTGTAATTAGATTAGATTTGGAATCAAAGATGGTTTCTTTTCTAGTCGCATGCACGTACTATATATATATATATATATATATATATATATATATATATATATATATATATATATTATATATCTATATATCCGTGTAATATTTACGCGTATATACGCATACGAACAGACTATACGCGTGTTTGTGTGTGTATATAAATATATATATACATATACACATATGCACGCACACATGTATACATATACACACATATACACATAGATATACATGTACACAAACATATCTATAAAGATATATAAACATATTGTGTACATGTATATGTGTGTATACAAATTTACGTATATGCATAAACGTTTACTTTATATATACAGATACATATATAGATGCATACACGTACACACAAAAATCCACACGCACATGCATAGGTATACATACACACACACACACACACACACACATATATATATGAATATGCATACACAGATGCATATATATACAAAAGCACACATCTATCTATCGCTTTCTGTATCACTCTCTCTATCACTATCTATATAACTGTGTGTGTATGTGTGCGTGCGTATGTATATTCCGGGTTCATTCCCACTGCGTGGCACCTTGGGCAAGTGTCTTCTACTATAGCCTCGGGCCGACCAAAGCCTTGTGAGTGGATTTGGTAGACGGAAACTGAAAGAAGTCCGTCGTATACATATATGTGTGTGTGTGTGTGTGTGTGTGTGTGTGTGTGTGTGTGTGTGTGTGTGTGTGTGTGTGTATGTTTGTGTGTCTGTGTTTGTCCCCCCCCAACATCGCTTGACAACCGATGCTGGTGTGTTTACGTCCACGTAACCTAGCGGTTCGGCAAAAGAGACCGATAGAATAAGTACTAGGCATCCAAAGAATAAGTCCTGTGGTCGATTTGCTCGACTAAAGGCAGTGCTCCAGCATGGTCGCAGTCAAATGACTGAAACAAGTAAAAGAGAGAGTAAAAGATTATATATATATATATATATATATATATATACACTACACAAAATTCACCCCCCCCCCCCGGCTGGTGTAGGCTATTAATACTGCTAATAAATATGCGAGATAAACAGCATAAGCCGCCATACAGCTTTTGTTTTTTGGGGGTTGTTTTTGTTTTCAAACTAACTAAACTTTTCTGTTTCTTTCTAACAACTAGTGGACCGATTCAACGATATTCAGCCTTTGCTATAAAACAATTGATGTTCATTTTAAACCTGCAGGATAATATTAGAAAAAACAAGATCGAGCAACAGACAGGTTGGGTCTGGGAATCTAATTCCGTTGCGAATAATAACGAAATCTTTTCTAAAACCGACAGGTTAATTCAAAAGGCGGTTATTATTAAACTGACCCGAGACAACAACAATAATAACGTATTGAAGCTTTAATATACTACGTAGTTCAGCGTTGATGATTATCTTTACCAAATTCCAGACATAGCAAACCATACAAGACTGTATTATATGTATCTGCGAGTAGCGAGCTATTCCATGTTCCAGTGAGCAAAAACGGGTTAACGCTAATTATTCAAGCCACTGACCACCAGGAGGTTGTGTAATGTGTTTAGTCATGGCTTCAATTGTATAGCAGGAATCTGGCTAGAAACACACACACACACACACTATATATATATATATACTATATGCACTTTATATATGTTTGAGTGTGTGCGTGCGTGCGTGTGTGTGTGTGTGTGTATTTATTTATGCAAACGACGTCGGGCTTCGTCCGAAAAGACGTGTGTGTGTGTGTGGTATGATTTGCAACTAGCTGAAAAGCACTCAAAGAAAGTAAAGTTACTTTTGTGATAAAAACCACAAAAAGTTTTGTAAAAATACAGCTACCCAGGGTAATTGCACTTCAAAGCCTTTTTGTGGTTTCAATAATAATAATAATAATAATTAATTCTGTTTTATTGGCCACAAGGGCTAATATAAATCAAAAACATGTAAGGACAAAGACAGGACGAAAGTTACAAAGGGTTTTGTCCGAAAAGAAGAAAACGTTCATGTAAACAGAGGAAAAACAGAGAAAGATATAACAAATAAAACTCCCAATAGGGGGAGGCGCTTCGGAAGGTTACACGTGGAAAGACCCATAAAAGCCACGGGAGCCTGGTCAGAAAAATAAGAAAGGGGTGTAGAGCCCTTTCTCCTTTTACATTACCCTTTTTTTTTTTACAGGTGTATTCTCAGAATTGGTCCGTTCATACTGGCCATTATTGCAACAGCCACCCATCTTTCAGCAAATTTGCTATGAGACAGCACTTAATGATTTCTTTGATTGGCAACGAGGGCGGAAGGCATGAAGGACAATATCAAAGGACGAGCTACAGCACAAAATATTGCAAAACCAAGTAGGGGTTAGCATCAATCAAGGGGAGATACTACTACATGAAAGGATATAACAGAGGATATATGTACATATATAACAGATAGCAGAGAAATAAAATAAATAAATAAATAGAATCCCCAATAGCGGGGCTGATCACTTAAAGCTCGTGCAAAAGTCCCGGATTACTCTGTCATCCTCAAGGCATGGGAAGGTGCCCTCTTCCAGTTTCTTTCCTCCTCCTGCTCAGAAAAGCATACTCAGAGTCGATCCATTCGGTCTCACCAGTCTTGCCACTGTTGACCAACTTTTGATAAACACACACTAGAGGGCAGCACCTCCCTCTTCTACCCTCACTTTCATCTTCAGATAATATTTGATCAAGTTGATGAGGGCTTGACCAGGTTGGAATGTGCCTGTCTTCAAACCTTTCAGACGGGTCCACCACACAGCCCATTTTGCCACAGCCACAACAACAACAACAATAATAATAAGAAAAATGATGATAATAATAATTCTTTCTACTGGAAGCACAAGGATACAAATTTGGAGGAAGGGATTTAGTCGAGTACATCGATCCCCAGTGCGCAACTGGTACTTATTTAACCGACCCCGGAAGGATGAAAGGCAAAGGTCGATCTCGGCAGAATTTGAACTCAAAACGTAAAGAGAGACGAAATACCTATTTCTTTATTGCCCAGAAGGGGTTACACACAGAGGGGACAAACAAGGACAGACAAACGGATTAAGTCGATTATATCGACCCCAGTGCGTAACTGGTACTTATTTAATCGACCCCGAAAGGATGAAAGGCAAAGTCGACCTCGGCGGAATTTGAACTCAGAACGTAGCGGCAGACGAAATACAGCTAAGCATTTCTCCCGGCATGCTAACGATTCTGCCAGCTCACCGCCTTAATAATAATAATAATAATAATAATAATAATAATAATAATAATAATAATAAAATCCCTGATGCAACACCAGGCAATGGTTCTCATGGCTTCTGATCTTAACTGATTGGAAGTGTTATCATGTACATGTTTTGTCTTGGTTTATACCAAGATGGACTACAGCAAATATTCTGCTTAATACCACAGATTTGCTTGTCAGTTGTTTGACCTTAACCAGTGGAGCATGCCCCTTGGTATCTGACGATATGTGCATCTCTGATCACGAGCAGAACTAGTGGGGGAGCATCATAGCCATGTGTTGAGAGGAATTCTTTGGGGGTTTGAATAATTCACCTTTGGAAACATTGGTATTTTGCTCAACATCCTTAAACAACTCTTATTCAAGGACGTTGAAAACTGTCGGTCCTTGAGTCACTTTGTGTGCGCGCGATCTCATAAGCATAACACCGGCCTCCGCCTGTCCACCGCCACAAGGTTCAATCCTTGGTATGATGTGGTGTTTTGTATGTTTCAATGACCACTGAGAACTATGCCAGCGGAGTGTAAGCGCCTCGAGGACCCTCCCCCCCATACTAGACAGGTCAAGAGATAGAAACCAGACTTGTATACCATGTTTACAGTAGACAAGTAAAACCGATCTACCAGACCCGAGTATATTACTGGTACTCACTAAAACGAAAACGACAGCTCCAGTCGACGAGGTGATAACACATAACATCGACTAACGATACTACATACCCATAAATATTTCTGCCAATCCGCTGCCTTTATTTTAATCATTAAAGCTTCGGCATGAAGCACATATTTCCCGGGAGTGGTAGAGTCGATGGTATCCACCGTGGTAGTTTATTTTAACGACACAAGAAGAGCGAAAGATGAAACCGACCACGGTGGTATTTGGGCCAGGATTATGAAAAGATCTAATTACCGTGTCGCTAGGCGGTTGCTGTCGCTTGAGTTGAGATGGTAATGAAGATATAATCCGTTGACTGCGTCAATAATAACTGAAGCAAACTCGCGAACGTTTGGCTGTAGTATTTATTGCCGGACATGAAGTTATTCGGTGTTGGTTATTTACAATGAACAATATTAATAATTGTCGACTGGGATAGGGAAAAAAAACTGTTCTGGAATTAGAGAGACTTATCAGTCTGACAACATGCAGTCGGTCCAAAAATACACAATGTCGTCTGCGCAAACTTCCGTGTCGTCTGCCTTCTAAGCTACGCGCCTAACGGTTTTTAAGAGGCGGCAAGAGGTTTTATTCTAGAACAATCGAGAAAACCATATCATACCAAATTCTCACGCTGATTGGGGATTTATAGACCGATCACGCGAACCTATGAAGGTTCACTTCTGGTGACCAGCGGTTAGGTTTCGAATCACCTCTAAGTCACACCCCTAATTTACTGTTAAAACTTGGTACAAATTTTTCCCCCCTTCACATTCAGATTTTACCCCGTGTACAAGTTGCATCTCAGTTTTTTTCAGTTAAAATCAAATATAAAATAATGCGACTCCTACACAGACAGTCTCGCAAAGCCTGTAGATCTTACCCATTCGCCCATCATTTACTGTTTACCTGCTTTCATTTTGGTAACGCGGTCTAACATAAGCTTAAGGCAGGCAACAACAACTTTCGAAGATGTTTGAAGTCAATTTAAGTTGACCACAGTGGAGGCGCAATGGCCCAGTGGTTAGGGCAGCGGACTCACGGTCATAGGATCGCGGTTTCGATTCCGAGACCGGGCGTTGTGAGTGTTTATTGAGCGAAAACACCTAAAGCTCCACGAGGCTCCGGCAGGGGAAGGTGGTGAACCCTGCTGTACTCTTTCACCACGACTTTCTCTCACTCTTACTTCCTGTTTCTGTTGTGCCTGTAATTCGAAGGGTCAGCCTTGTCATACTGTGTCACGCTGAATATCCCCGAGAACTACGTTAAGGGTACACGTGTCAGTTGCACGTTAATTTCACAAGCAGGCTGTTCCGGTGATCGGATCAACTGGAACCCTCGACGTCGTAAGCGACGCAATGTCAACAACAACAAGTTGACCACAATATTTGCCGGACTGAGTCCTACGACTAGGAGTACTGAAGTCTTTCTTGACCTCATGTCACACCGGAGGAGACTACATAAAACAAAATGGTGTATTTTGCATGCAAAGTCAAAAAATATCAGCGCGTTTTGTATGGAATCTTAAAAATTACAGGTTCATTTTTCCCATGAAGAGTTAATTTTCGGAGTATTTTGCATGGAAAGTTTCAAGCCTGATGTGCTTTGCATGAAAATCTTAGAAATTATCCGTGTACTTTGCTTGACAGTTAGGAGTTAGTGGTGTACTTTAAATAGAAAACTAAAAAAAAACAACACTATCAATGTACGTACTTCGCAAGAGCATTTTTAAATAACGATCATTGTACTTGGCATCATTTTTTTTTCACTTGGTTCAGTTATTAGGTCCCAAATGGATAAAAGGCAAAGTCGAACCTCGGCGGAATTTGAACTCAGAACGTAATAAAGACGGGCGAAATGACGCTGAGCATTTCGTCCAGCGTGCTAACGATTCTGCCAGCTCACTGCCTTGAACAATGATAATAATAATAATAATCTCATTATATACAGTGTTCAAGTGGATTGCAACTTATTGGAAAAGAGAAGAGAGAAAATGGCAATACATCGATTAAAGAAAGACACCAACGAAGGCGAGAAGTATGAGAGAAGCAAACCGAATAAAACTGAAAGGGATAGAAAAGGGAAGAGTAAAAAAGAGCCCTAAAGAGGAAAGGGTGTTATAGGCAGGAGTAGTGTTGGAGAATTTCATAAAATATAGAATCTTTGATGGATGCAGAGTGTTGACAGCCAACAACTGCCACAGGTAATTTATTCCACGCTTCGACATTTGTTTGACATGATATATATATGTGCGTATTATGGCGGCGAGCTGGCAGAAACGTTAGCACGCTGCACGAAACGCTTAGCGGTATTTCGTTTGCCGTTATGTTCTGAGTTCAAATTCCGCCGCGGTCGACTTTGCCTGTAATCCTTTCGGGGTCGATAAATTAAGTACCAGTTACGCACTGGGGTCGATGTAATCGACTTAATCCCTTTGTCTGTCCTTGTTTGTCCCCTCTATGTTTAGCCATCTGTGGGCAATAAAGAAATAAGAAATGTTAGCGCGCTGGGTGAAACGCTTAGCGGTATTTCGTCTGTCTTTACGTTCTGAGTTCAAATTCCACCGAGGTCGAATTTGCCTTTCATCTTTTCGGGGTCGATAAATTAAGTACCAGTTGCGTACTAGGGTCGATCTAATCGACTGCCCCCCCACTTCCCCAAAATTTCGGGCCTTGTGCTTAGAATAGAAAAGGATGTGTGTGTGTGTGTGGAAACTAAATTTCATTTTCCGGGCTGAGATTCGAAACCGAATCTAAGACAATCCACCGTTACATATGATATTTCTGCATGGTTGTGTGGTTAAGAAGCTCGGTTTGTAGCCACGTAGTTGCGAGTTCAGTCTCACTAGGCAGCACTTTGGGCAAATTTCCACAACAATACCCCACCCCCTCGGGATGACCAATGCCTTACGGGTGAATTCGGTACACGAAAACTATATGGAGGCCCGTCGCACACATACATACGGGTGAAAGTAAAGAATACGTACACCCGGTGGTTAGGGTGAAGGGTTAAGATCAGGGTTTTTGTTACGCTGAAAACGGGTGGTGTACGTATTCTTTACCTCCGCCTACATACGTACATACATACATACAAACATGCGTATGTTTGTACGTACATAAATACATACATATGTTCATACATGCAGACATACGTACGTACATACAAAAAAAACAAAAGACCGGTGAAATAAGTATGAGGCTTTAAAAAAGTCCTGAAGTCGACGAGATCGCCTAGAATATCCAGAGCGGTGCTCCAGCATGGCAGCAGTCTAATGACAGAAACAAAAGATAAAAAAAGATAGCATATATCACAGATGTGGCTGTTAGCTAAGTAGCTTGCTTCCCAACCACATGGTTTCGGGTTCAGTCCCACAGCAGGGCACCTTGGGCAAGTGTCTTCTACTACAGCCTCGGGCCGACCAAAGCCTTGTGAGTGGATTTGGTACAGGGAAACTGAAAGAAGCCTGTCGTATATATATATATATATATATGCGTTTGCCTCCTCGCCACCATCACCGCTCGACAACCAATATTGGTGTGTTTATGCCCCCGTAAACTAGCGGTTCGGCAAAAGAAACCAATAGAATAGGTACTAGGCTTTAAAATAAGTCCTGGGGTCGATTTGTTCGTCTAAAACCCTTCAGGCCGGTGCTCCAGCATGGCCGCAGTCAAACAACTGAAGTAAAAGAATAAAATAAAATACATATAAAATATGTATGTATATCGATAGATACATACACACATATATACATATACACACACAGAGATGGATGGATGGATATTTGCCCAACGTATGGTTTGAAACTGAGTGTGGTTGTGGGTCCCTAGCCCAGGAGTTGTGGGTCCCTGGCCCAGGAGTTGTGGGTCCCTGGCCCAGGAGTTGTGGGTCCCTGGCCCAGGAGTTGTAGGTCCCTGGCCCAGGAGTTGTAGGTCCCTGGCCCAGGAGTTGTTTCAGGGTTTTGAGGAGTGTGGAACCACGCCTTGAACATTATTGTTCCCAAGTCTACCCTGAGCCGGAGTAATATCGCCGCTCAGGCTCCCTGCTGTTGGTAAAATAGGGATATGATTAAACAAGGGGTAAAAATACTCGGGTTGGTAGCCCGAGGACGCTGCGAACCCATCGGCAGTTAGGGACACCGTCTTGAAGAATTTTTGGCTGGTTTAATTGACCCTTGAACGTTTTTATTTGAAAGCCTAGTACTTATTCTATGGGTCAAAATAGCCGAATAGCTCAGTAACGTGGATGTAAACACACTAATACCGGTTGTCAAGAGGTGGTGGGGAACAAAAACAAAACAGGCACACACACACACACATATATATTCTTTTATTTGTTTCAGTCATTTGACTGCGGCCATGCTGGAGCACCGACTTTAGTCGAGCAAATCGACCCCAAGACATATGCTTTGTAAGCCTAGTACTTATCCTATCGGTCTCTTTTGCCGAACCGCTAAAACACACCAACATCGGTTGTCAAGCGATGGTGGAGGGACAAATACAGATACACAAACATATATACACACACACACACACACACACACACATATATAGGGAGAATTCAATAAAAAAACAAAAGACGAAGACAGGTGGTGTAGACAACAAACAAATGTATTAGTATAACGCTCGGGAAGTGAAAAAGTCTTTAACGTTTCGAGCCTACGCTCTTTCACAGAAAGGAACACAGAAATAAACAAGGAGAGAAAAAAAGAATGTGTAGTGGCTAGCGATCAACACACGACGGGCTTCTTTCGGTTTCCGTCAACCAAATCCACTCACAAGGCTTTGGTCAGTCCAATGCTAATAGTAGAAAACATTTGCTCAAGGTGCCACACAGTGGGACTGAACCCGGAGCTATGTGGTTGGGAAGCAAACTTCCTACCTCGCAGCCACGCCAGTGCCTCTTAATATATACGTACAATATACAAAACATTATCTTCTACCCGATTCCTTTGAAATCAAAAACAATTCTTATAAGAGCAGAAAGTAAACTGATGACATCGAAAGGACGATCGAAAAACCATCGATTGCACATCATATTCGCTTGTTGGGGGGACCGAAGTCCACCGACCGGCGATCCGGGATTTTAAGAATGGCCAATTCCGTTTGGTCGGTCGGTAAAGTAGCCCTGCTGTTCCTTGACTAACCAAAACTATGAATATTGTAACACACACACACGCATTTGCTTACATGTGTATGCATCGTGAAGTATATTTGCCACGTAAATGTGGCAGTCCTATAGAGGACGATGCTACTGTTGTTTATAGCACCGGGAAGACGTGTGTATGCATATGTGCCTATATATACGTACACAAAAATGAATAATTATGTGTGTGTAGGTATATATATATTTATGTGTACTTCATATACGTTTACAAGCATACTCGTTTTTGTGCGCACACACACACATACACACATGCTTGCTCATATGTACGTGCATGCATACACAACCCATATATATATATATATATATATATATATATATATATATATATATATATATATATAATTAAATATATATATTATTCGCAGTTTAAAACCAAAAGCCAAAAGTACAAGCGTCAGTAAAGTGATTAAGAGCGCAGATCAGTACCAGCATTGCTAGAAATAAGAGTCAAAACAACACTTATATGCACACACGCGAGGGTATATATTTGTTGGTCTGTGTATGTTTACTAGTATGTGTATATTCATACATGCATACTTGTTTGTGTGTACACACCTACACAATACATACATACATACATACATACATACATATATATACATACAGACTCACTCAGTGGCGGACTGGGTCTAAAAATATTGGTTGCCAGGATATTAAGGGGGCCCACCCGCAACTACAATGCAATCATTTAATTCCCCCCCCCCCCCTGTTAAAAGTATTGTTTTCAACTGTCTACAAACACAACCAGAAGGAAATAATTAATACATTCTTCCAAAAGTGAATAAAAAACATTCTCAAACTTGAGGGGATGGGCCCCTTAAATACAAACACGGTCCCCCCGTATATGGATTCTAATGGCGCAGGGGCCCATTTGCCATCGGGTAAGTTCGCAACCTGGCCAGTGCGCCGCTGCTAGGTATGGATATCAAAGCATATATGCTTATACGTGTATTTATCCCGAAGCGAACGATATCCGTTGCAAGTGTAAGGATTTTAGACAACCGTGTACCTAGGTTTAAAGAAGACAAAATGCATAACACTATAAATCAGGGGTTCCCAGCCTTATTTTGCTTGCAGACCCCCCTGAGAGCTATCTTATCATGCGGACCCCATATATGCACATGTAGATTAGTTTGTAGGTTTAGTAAAAACTAACACCGAAACAATTTCGTTCTATTCATAACATAAATTCCAAATGCAAATCTTGAAAATTTCAATAAATACAGCTACCTTTCTTCGTGGATAAAATTTATATATGGACCCAGAAATTACAATTTTTTTACTCGTGGACTCCCTTAAAGTTTCTGTAGACCCCGGTAGGGAATCCCTGCTATAGACTAACACACACACACACACACAAACAGCTGATGGAGTGTTTTGGGTAAATAGAGAAATCGTTTTCTGCTACAGGTACAAAAACAATGAAATGATTTTTACGCAAACTACATCGATGCACTTTTAACGATACACTGTATCTGTCTGAGTATAAATCCATACCTAGAGAACTACGCAAACACAACACTCAATCAATTTATCTATCTCTCTCTCTCTCTCCATTTTTCTATCTATATTTTTGTATCTGTCTGTCTGTCTATCTATCTATTTGTCTACCTATAACTAACTAAATAAATAAATAAATACAAACATATTCGTACACACAACGTTATTCACCTCCCTGTATACGAGGGGCCGGGGAGCATTTTTTAACCAATTACCCCAAAATATATCCGTTTACTCCGACGTTGCCCAGTTCCTTTGAAAGGAAGAAAAGCAGACAACAAGGAACACGTCTTTTACGTCATTTCATTTTCTCTCCTTTGTTTCAGTGATTTGACTGCGGCCATGCTGGAGCACCGCCTTTAGTCGAACAGACCGATCATTGGACTTATTCTTTGTAAGCCTAGTACTTATTCTATCAATTCCTTTTGCCGAACCGCTACGTTACGGAGACGTAAACACACCAACATCGGCCGTCAACCGATGGGGGAGGGAATACACACACACACACACACACACACATATATATATATATATATACGACGGGCTTCTTTCAGTTTCCGTCTACCAAATCCACTCACAAGGCTTTGGTCGACCCGAGGCTATAGCAGAATTCACTTGCATAAGGTGCCACGCAGTGGGACTGAACCCAGAACCATATGGTTGCGAAGCCAGCTTCTTACCACACAGCCAGTCCTGCTCCTATAAAAGCATGCCTTCTCATACTGGGAACTGAACCCGAGCCGCCAAGTATTTCCTCCTTACCCCCAAGAATTCATTTTTACCCTTCGTGACGAAGATACAAGTACACATCCATTGGTGGATATATAGACAAAGATACACACACAGAATAAGAAAAATGCATATACATACATAAGGACTCCCTTCAGTCACAAATGACCATGGGATTGCACCTAGAAAGTTACCCTCCCAGGCACAAGTCCAGGCAAGGTTGTTAATGGAAGATCAGCAGTCACCCATGCATATTAGTCTCCCCTCTTCACACCACTGATGTTAGCCAAGGGAAGGGCAAAGGGGCCGATACAGCTTGGCACCAGTGATGTTGCAACTTACATCTACAGCTGAGTGAAATGGAGCAACGTGAAATAAAGTGTCTTGCTCAAGAACACAACACACATTCAAGATTGTGAGCCTGATGCTCTAACCACTGAGCCAAGCGCCATCATATACACGTAGATACACATATATATCACACATACATACACACACACACACACACACATATATACATCGTTATTTATTCCCTTATACCAGTTTATGAGTACAATATCAAGTTATTTTTAAGATACGTAAGTTCGTACCTGCATATGTGTGCGTGAATGCCCATGTATGTATGTACGTACGTAAGTGTGTATGTGTGTGTACGAGGGGGTTGCGGAAAAGTTCCTGGTTTTGAGTAAAAGAAAATACGAGAGGCTGAGTTAATTATGATTTGATTCAACATATTCCCTTCTCGATTCTCGAAGCTGTTCTTCCGTTTTTCTAAACCATGTAAAAGAACTCCGAAGGTTGGGCTTCCAACGAAGCTTTTCGTGCTACCCTTAAAACCAGGAACATTTCGGCACCTCCTCGGATATATATCTATGTATGTATATATGAGGGGTGCTGAAAAGTTCCTAGCTTTGGGTAACAGAAAATACACGAAGATCAGTTGATTACGATTTTATCCAACCTGTTTCCCTTCTCAGGTTGACTCACTTTTTGCAGCGGTCCTTCAGTTTTTCGAAACCCCGTAAAAGAACTCGGGGGGTTGGGCCTCCGACCAGGATTTTAGTGACACACTTAAAGCACTCGCTCGTACAACCGTCCCGTGGGTCGGAGCGTGCACATCTGTGAGTGTGCGTATAAGTCCGTGCATCTGCGTACGTCAATGTATGTGTGTATATATACGTCACGTCCGTGTGCATGTGTGTATATAGGCCTGTGTGTACTGTACATCTGTAGGTGTATACGTCCATGCATGTGTGTGTGTGTATGTATATATATATATATATATATATATATATATATATATATATATATATATATATATATGAGTGAATGTGTGGTAAGAAGCTTACTTCCCAACCACATGGTTACGGGTTCAGTCCCACTGTGTCGCACCTTCGGCAAGTATCTTCTACCATAGTAATGGGCCAACCAAAGCC
>NC_142952.1:32537795-32540295 GCF_046866305.1 Octopus bimaculoides | reverse complement strand
ATATATACGAGAAGGTGCTGAAAAGTGCCTGGCATTGAGTAGAAGAAAATACAGGAGGATCAGTTAATTATGGGGGTTTTTTTTCAACATATTCCCCTCTCAGATTCACACAGTTATTGCAAGCAGTCCTTCAGTTTTTTTTAAGCCCTGTAAAAGAACTCAGAAAGTTGGGTCTACAACCAAGCCTTTCGCCACACCCTTGAAGCCAGGAACTTTTCAGTATCCCATCGTGTGTGTGTGTGTATGTGTGTGTGTGCATACATAAGTGTATGTATATATGTGTATATATGTTTATATACAATTATTTGCATATATGTGTGTGGATACATTTATATAGATGTGTATGCATACATGTGTATACATGCGAGCATTGCTTGATATATATATATATATATATATATATATATATATAATATATACATATATGATAAATAGATAAACAAACACATGGATATATGTGTGTGTATTTTAATCATGTTTAAATTCTTTTTTAATTAATTGATCTTTCTTTACTTAAAAAACAAATGTTGTGTGCCGCTTATTATTATTGTGACAAAATGCACCCAAATGTATACATTTGTTATAGATAATGTTGACAATGTGACATGTTAACACCCTGAAATTTTCGAATAAACGGAAAAAAAAATTTATATATAGAATAAATACATAGATATATATGTGTATATATATATATACTCACTTTTCGCAGGTAGCCTGCTTGCGGTCGATATAGTAAAAACAACAACAACAACAAAAACACACACCAACTTGTATTATCTCTTGTGTCGGTTCGTCTTCGTCTGTCGGTAAAAATTAACTCATTAATTCATTGATGAAGCTCGTCTCGTGGTAAAAAAAAAAAAAAAAAAAAAAAATCAGAGGTAAATTTGCAACATACCTGTTGCTGTTCGTTAGCAATTTCTTTTATCTTTTTTTTTGTAATATCGCTTTCCAGGTGTTATAAAAAAGAATTTTTATCCACACTCGTCAAATATGTAATCATATGTTGGAGCTGTTTTTTTATTATTAATATTATTAAAAATATTATTATTATTATTATTATTATTGACACAGTTTGGTAGTTCTTTCTTTCTTTCTCTCTCTTATCTCCGAAGCGTTGTTTAACCCAACAACCTGTTGCTTGTTTTATAAAATTGCTCGGCTTGAAGGGAAGGTGAGAAACCAACCGTCCACCGCTCTTAATATTATGTCATTAAACACACCTGTCTGTGTTTACAATGTGTTTAATGAAACCGCATTAATTACAGCGATTAATTATATTACAAACTATGTTTACAGCCAGACAAATTTTCCTATTGTTTTCCCCTTGTTCTCAAAAATCTACCCACATACCAGGCCTTGCCAGTTTAACAAGTCATATATATACATATATATACATATATATATATATATATATATATATATCTCACAAGCACCTTACTCTGTTTATAAGCAGACCAAAAAAATTCTACTCACTGTGGACGTCGTTTCTTTGTATACAATAAATATATGATACCAGTGTGTGGATATACATCTATGTGTATATGTATATAATAGTGTTTAATTTACAGCAACCAAGATCAACTCACTTCGTTCTCAAATTCTGTTTACAGACACAATTAACGAGAATATATATACGTACACTGCTTCTTATCTTTTCTGTCTTTCTGTTTCTTTAAAAAACACCGCCCACTGTGGTAACCCGTTTAAGATATAGGGCTAACATTTGCCCAGACGTCACACATACGTAACCCAAAGTCGTGTTTTCCTCCGCATCTCAGTTGTATAATAATAATAATAATAGTAATAGTAATAATAATAATAATAATAATAGAAACAATAATAATAGTAATTATTATTATATTGTCGTTTGTTCTTGTTCTCCTTTAAGCTTCGTTTTCTCCTTCGTTTTCTTTATTCTTCTGGTTTCCAGTGATAAAGATTATTTTCCAGTATATAAGTGCATTTGCGAATGTATGTATGTATATATATATATGTGGTTTGACTTCTACGTCCGAGTGAGTGTATATTAGTAACAATTTGTTCGTCTTATAACTTGATTACAAGCAGTTTAACATGAGGTAATAAAACAAGGATTATAAAATATATTTATGTATGTATATATATATATGTGTATATATATGCGTGTGTGTAAATATTTATATATATATATATATATTTTTTGTGTTGTTTTTGTTTTAAATCTAGATAATAAAAAAACTAAAATCAAAAAAAAAAAAAGAAAAAGTCCCTAATTGGGGTAGAAGCACACCCTTGTTGGCGTCGCGGTTGGGGAAGTTTTTCGAGGCAAGAATTAAAGACTGTGGGAAAAGAAACTGCTTACGGAAGACATGGCTTGTTGGCAACAACTGTTGGATAGAGTAAGAGAAGGGAATGAGGTGAAAGGCAGAGAGATATGATGGGGGGAGGAGGGAGAGAGAGAGTTAGGTGGAGAAAGATAGAGGGAGATAGAGAGAGGGGGGACAGATTGGAGGGAGTA
>NC_142952.1:32517795-32532795 GCF_046866305.1 Octopus bimaculoides | reverse complement strand
GTAATGCCTCAAGGAGCTTATCATCAAACTCAACTGGACGTCCTGTTCGATCTTCATCTTCAAGACTGAAATCTCCACTTCTGAATTTGCAAACCATCTTCTGCAAGTTCTTTTATTCAAGCATTCTTTCCCATAAACTGAGTCTATGTTTCAAGTCGCTTCGGAATGTGAAACTCTGAGTAACAGTTTTTCTGATGTTTTTGCAGCTTTATCAATACAGTGTGTGTGTGTGTGTGTGTGTGTGTGTGTGTGTGTGTGTGTGTGTGTGCATTTTTTCTTTTGCCAAATAAACACACACACTGTATATATATATATTTTTTCTTAATTCGTTTATTACTGTTCTTATTTTATTATTCTAACTCATGTCCATCGTCCGGAAATCTTTCGTCACTCATCTGTGACCTCTTCAGCGACACTTTTCGTTTCCGTGTTTGTTCTTGCTTCACTTACTCCATTCTGTTCTTCTAAGATGTGTATTCTTATGTGCGCATGCGTTTGTGTCCTAGACCACAACACACCACACGAAATTTCTTAGCTGCGTGGGAGGGCGCCTCATCTTACATGAATAACAGCTTTCTCTTTAATGAAACTTTCTGCTTCTCCAACCATGGTTTAAAACTGTCCTCCAAAAAGGCAACATAGGCATTAGATGTCATTTTAATTCCGTCTGGAATTTTCCAAGGACCAACAAACTTGTCTGCAATGATGTCAGCCCAAATCATGACTCCGCCTCCCCTTTGTTGGCGTCTCAAACGATGAGGACGATTGCCACTAATTGCAACCTATCCTTTACTCCACCCCGTCTGGTCCGTCTAGGGTAGCACGGCATTCGTCAGTAAAGAGGACTTTTGAAAAATCTATCTTCATGTAGTCTTCTGCCCATTTGGCCCCTTCAGAGGGGGGGGGGGGGGCTTGTAACAGGTTTTACGTTCTTGGTTACCTGCTTCATGAGGCGACGCCTGGTAGATTTCGAAACGTTTTCCTTACTACAACGTTTAAATACTTCTCGACCAGGCAGACACATGTTCTTTGCATCTTCCCTCGTTATACGTGACAGAGTACGCCTGGAAACAACGCTCAATTTACCCTTGTCAGCCCTCAAACAGACAGCAGAAGACTCCACAAATTTCTTCACAGTTCGATGACCTCTTCCCAAGATCTTTGATATTTCCAATGTCAGTTTTGTTTTTCCAAGCTCCGAGATTACGGTGGACTTCTATTTGATGTTAAATCACATTTTTGACCCATAATAACACTTTTATTGAGCACTTGCCTAATAATTCAAGACAATAAAATTGTTGCTGTTTCAAGAAAATGGCTGCCATTTGTTTACATCTGCGCAGAACCAATTTATTTTACAATAGAGCATGCGCAGCCAGATGTTGCCATGATTCAGTGAAAAAATATCTGGATTCGAACGAATAAATACTCTGTTATTTCGAAATAACAGAGCTGCTTAATAATTTGATACGCAATATATATATATATATATATATATATATATATATATATAGACATATATATATATATATATATATATATAAGGTCATCATTTGTGGCGTATGTATGTATGTATGTATGTATGTATGTATGTATGTATGTGTGTGTGTGTATGCATGCATGTATGAATGTATGTATGTATATTTATGTATGTATGTCTATGCATGTATATATGCATGTATGTATGTGTTATATGTATGCCTGTGTGCATACGTATGCCGGTGTGTGTATATGTATATTTAGGCACGTATATATATATGTACGTAGGTATGTGTATATGTGTGTATATTTTTACATGTATATGTATAGTTATAGGCATCCACACACACGTGAGCGCACGCACACACACACACACACGCATATACGTTTACATATACATATACGTCTGCGTGTGCAGGTGCGTCAGGATCTGTGTGCACGTGAGTGCACAAATGTATAGATACACACAAACACACAGAAACCATACATACACACATATATAAATACATTTACATACATACATATGTAGATACATGCATACATACATAAATACATACATTTACATACATACATATGTACATACATACATGCATACATACATACATACAGACATACATACATATATACATACATACATAAATACATAAATACATACATTTACATACATACATATGTACATACATACATGCATACATACATACATACAGACATACATACATATATACATACATACATAAATACATACATTTACGTACATACATACATGCAATCATACATACAGACATACGTACATGCATGCATACATGCATACAACATATACTTATACATAGATACGTACATACATACATACAACATACACTTATACATACATACATACATACACAAATACGTACATTCATTGATATATACATTCGCACATGGATGAATGCAAAGATACATACACCATACACATATATATACATATAACGTGCATACATACATAAATACATCCATACATACATGCATACATACGTATATGCATACATACGTACATGCATGCATACATACACAAAACATACATATACACATATACATTCATACATAGACATAACATACATACATACATACATACATCCATATACACTTTGTGATACGACCAATAATAGAATACAAAAACTATTTCCCATACTTCAAACAACAATATGGCGTTCGGAACTGACCACTTTAAAAGCTGACACTATTCCACAAATCATCTCACGAGCCACTTCACCGGACAACAGAGGAAGCTCTTTCCAATGATTTAAAAAATTCGTCATCTTCTGGCGTCGACTGGAATTTTTCCCAGACACAGAATTATCGACAGACTATTTCAGACAAAATTACTTGGTGAGAGAAGAAGAGGGTTAAAATCAGTTTCGACTGAATTTGAGTGTCGTCTGCTGATCACTGTGAGAGATTCTGAGGTACTCTAAACCATTACTTTTAAGGTACTCTAAACCAACACTTTTGAGGTACTCTAACGCGACATTTCTGAGATTCGCGAACGCAAAATAACTCGGTGGAAGAAGAAGATGATTGAAATCAGTTTCGACAGAATTTGAGTGTCGTCTGCTGGTCACCCTGAGAGATTCTGAGGTACTCTAACGTAACAGTTCCGAGATTCGCGAACGCAACAGTTCCGAGATACGCTAACCGAATATTTTGAACAAGCTACTCCAAGAGCTATATTTTTGAATAGAAATGATTTTCGATCGATTTAATCGATTTGAATATATTTCATTTTCTATTTGAAAACTTGGTTATGAAACACGTGTAGTCGTTTTATTATTATTATTTTATGATTTTTACTTTGTATTTTATTATATTTATTTATCGTGTATTTACTTATTAATTTTTTCTGTGTGACTGCCATGGATTTTCATGGATGAGTTCATGAACTTTGGTTCTTTTCTCTAAATTATGTATATACCTTTGTGTTTGTCTTTGCCCCCCCCCCCCCACCTCCACTTGACAACCAGTGGTGGTGTGTTTACGTCCTCGTAACTCAGCCATTCGGCAAAAGAGACCAATAGAATAAGTACTAGGTTTCAAAAAAGTATATTCTAATGTCGATTTGTTCGACTAAAACCCTTTAAGGCGGTGCTCCAGCATGGCCGCAGTCAAATGACTGAAACAAGTAAAAGATATAAGATAAAAGATACGTACATACATACATACAGACAGACAGATAGATAGACAGACAGATAGACGAACACATAGACAGACAGACCTGATATTGTTCTGTAGGAGAGGGAGCAAAAGCCATACACTGTGAATGTAACATCACAAGTCCAGGTAAAAGGGAACATTTATATTGAATTAATGCGGAACTTATAACTCTGTACCCCGACAATAATTGTTCATTTGTACCTATCCTCAAAGCCACATTAGGCTATGTACATACAATCTTGACAAACTCCGAGAAATATTAGGTTTAACGAAAGAAGAGCAAAAAAAAAAAAAGAAAAAAACTGACGCGCATGCTCCAAATTCAGTCCATTAGTGGCACAATGGAGATCTGTAAGGCATTCCAAAGATTCTCCATCTGAGATTCTTTAGATGAATAGATGCACACACTTGGGTGTGGGCATCGACAGTTCAATCAACACACCAACTCAACCACGTATTTACAAACACTGGGAACTCTAACCCCAAAAAGTCTTGTCGCTTTGTTAGCGGGCGGCTTCAACTCTCCTAAGAAGGATGTTGCTTTTATTTGTAGCAGGTTAAGCAATCACGTTGGCTCTAGGCCAATTTATTATTATTATTATTATTATTATTATTATTATATCATTTTTTATTCGGAGTTGTATCTGTCTAAAAATATGAAAATGAGGAAGATAAAAACGAAACAGAAAAGATATGAAACGAGGATAATGATGGATGGAGAGAAAATTGCAAACAGAGACAAAAAATGGACACTGGAAGTTGAAATAAATAAAACACAAAAAAGAAGTCCCTCTGAGTGGTCGATTGACTTCCTAAAAATAGCAGCTAAATCTCCTTGAAATTAAAGCGTACGGACTCAGAAGGGAGCAACACGTTCAATAGTATATCTAGAGATGGGGAGGGAGGAAAAGAGTGGCGGGGTGGGGTGGGTGAGTCAAGGCCGGGTGGGGGGTGGGGGTGGATTTGAATCGGGACGAACGTGGCTGGAAAGTATTTTATTTATAAAGTATAGGTAGTGAAGGCTGACGTGTGGCTAAATCACCACAACGGTAACTACTACTACTACTACTACTACTACTACTACTACTACTACTACTAATGCAGCTGCTGCTACTGCTGCTACTACTACTACTACTACTACTACTGCTACTGCTGCTGCTACTACTACCACTACTACTACTACTACTGCTACTGCTGCTGCTACTACTGCTGCTGCTACTACTACCACTACTACTACTATTCCTACTACTACTACTACTATTCCTACTACTACTACTACTACTACTACTACTACTACTACTACTACTACTACTACTACTACTACTACTACTACTACTACTACCCAAACAGTCCAGGAATGTTTCTGATGACACCGAAACGAGTTGATGCTGTGTCAGAGGTGAGCAGGCAGCAGATATTTTCAGTTTCCGCAGTCATTAATCAAAAACTGTCTCTACCTGCTCAACGAAGATCACCTGTGCGGATGTGTGTGTGTGTGTGTGCGTGTGTCATTGAGTGTGTGTACGTCGATGTGTGGTATGTGTGAGTGCGTGTGCATGCATGTGTGTGTGGCGAGTATGTTTGTGAGTATATATATATATGAGTGTGTGTGTGTGTGTGTGTGTGTGTGTGAATATATATGTATGTGCATGTTTGTGCGTGCGTGTGTATATGCGTGTGTCTATGTATAAAGGTGTATGTATGCATGTATGTATATGTGTGTGCACATATATATATATATATGCGAATATGTGTGTGTGTGTGACTGAATGATTCTGTGTGAGTATGACTGCATGATTACGATTGTGTGTGTGTGTGTGTGTGTGTGTGTGTGCACGTGTCTGTGTGTGCGTGACTGCGTTTCACTGTGTCTGCGTGTGTGAACGTATAACTGTATGACTGTCTATTGTGTATGTGTAAGTAAGTAGGTGTATGTCAATATATATAATTATGTGTATATGACTGCCTGTAGTGACTACCAGAAAGGCCGAACAAAATGCTTTACGCCATTTAGTCCGTCTCTACATACTGAGCCCCAAATTCCATCAAGTTCGATTTTGTCCCTCATCTTTTCGGAGTTAAAACAATAAATACCAGTTGTGCACTTGGGGTTACTCTCCTCCGAAATTGCTAACCCCGTGTCAAAACTTGAAACCATTACAGGCAGAATCGTTAGAACGTCGGGCAAAATGCTAATTAGCGTTTCATCCGTTCTTACGTTCTGAGTTCAAATTCCGCCGAGGTCGACTTTGTCTTTCATCCTTTCGGGGGGGGGGGGGTCGATAAAATAAGTACCAGTAAAACACTGGGGCCTATGTAATCGACTTGTCCCAAACCACTCGTGAAATTAACGTGCACGTGGCTGAGTACTCCGCAGACACGTATACCCTCAATGTAGTTCCCAGGGAAATTCAGCGTGACACAGAATGTAACAAGGCCTACCCTTTGGCAGACTCGTGAGCATGCCGGACGGAATGCTTAGCGGTATTTCGTCCGTCTTTACGTTCTGAGTTCAAATTCCGCCGAGGTCGACTTTGCATTTTATCCTTCTGGGGTCGATAAATAAAGTACCAGTCGAGCACTGGGGTTCGCTGTGGTCGACTAGTCCCCCTCCTCCGAGATTTCAGGCCTTGTGCCTGCAGCAGAAAGGATCATCATTAACATTGTTAATTTAGTTTGGCTCAGGTTCTTTTCCACTCTAGGCACAAGGCCCAAAATTTTGCGGGAGGGGGCCAGTCGATTACATCGACCCCAGTACGAAACTGGTATCTAATTTATCAACCCCGAAATGATGAAAGGCAAAGTCGACCTCGGCGGAATTTGAACTCAGAACGTAAAGACTGACGAAATACCGCTGAGCATTTTGCCCGGCGTGCTAACGGTTCTGCCGGCTCGCCGCCTTGGTTTGACTCAGGTTTGTTCTTATTCCTGGTAGAATCTATGTGGGTAGCAGGTAGACGCATTACGTTTGAATAAATTACAGGGGTGGAGGTCATGACCAGATTGTTCCTGACCTAAATAACAATCCACTGAAGGGAGGGATTTTCTGTAGTCGCATGACTTTGCTAGAAATAGTAGTTCATCATTCCTCAAAATCAAACCCTAATGTCTTAAAGATGTGAAGAACATTTTAGGCAATGTGGTAGTCCTAAGTATGCTATGAAAAGACGGGATGATCATGGTTGGAACGGCCCTCTCGGATCAGGACAACTTTTCTCGCCGATAAGAACTACCATTGCAACAACAAAAACAACAACTACTACTACCACCACCACCACCACCACCACCACTACTACTACTACTACCGGTGATGCTGCTGCTGCTGCTGCTGCTACTACTACTACTACTACTACTACTACTACTACTACTACTACTACTACTACTACTACTCGGATACCGGTGAGGTGCATAATCCCGTGGGTAGACTGCGTTCTTCGAGAATGAAAAAAAAAACTGTTCTTGCATGCCTCTCCGTTTGGAATCGGGCGATCGGCGCTCCTGTGGCACTCGGGCCGCAGACCACTTTTTATGCCCCCCCCCCCTTCCACGACCTTTGTGACAATGCACGCATAATACTATGATTACATAAGCAACGCAATAATCATTCCCGAATTAACAGCCTCGTAACAATAATCTTGGAGATCTGATTCCGATAATTTTGAAGAATTTCGTTCCAAATTCCTTCTTGCTTTCTTCTCTCGATCAATTTTCTGAATTCTCGAAGACAATAACCGCGAACACGTTCATTCCTGCGTCTCAAAATATTAATTTCTTCATTAATTGACTTATCGGTGGGGCTTATGGCTGTTTGGTTAAAAAGTTTGCTTCTTAATTACTTGGTTCCGTGTTCAATCCTCCTGCGTGTTATCTTTTACAATGTTTTTTTTTTCTTATTGTAAGCCTAGAACTTATTTTGTGTCTTTGCCGAAAAGATGTCCCAAAAAGATGTACTCACTCTTTGACTTCCCAGTACTTATGCATTTTGTGTTCAGGTAGATGTTTAGTGATATACATACAATCCTGAAAAGTTAAATTAAATTCAGGAAAATAAAGTGTTGTAGAAACGATTATTTATTGTCATTTAGAATTGTTTAATGTTCTCTCTCATTCCTGCGTGTTCGCAAATGTTCAAACTGCATTCCTTCATTTTCCAAGCAAAGCTGATAACGTCCAACAATGGATTCGACAACATTGCCAAACATTTCATTTGGAATTGCAAGACATTGTATTCGAATTTCTTTCTTCAAATCATCAATTGTCACTGGTTTTTCAGCGTAAACCTTATCTTTGAGATGTCCCCATAAAAAAAAAATCCATTGGCGTGAGGTCTGGGGAACGTGCAGGAAATTCAACGCTACCTCTCCTCCCAATCCATTTGTTTGGATTTGTTGCATCGAGGTAAGCCCGTACATCACAAAAAAACAATAAGAGTGAGTACATCTTTTTGGGACACCCTGTATATATATATATATATATATATATATATATATATATATATATATATATATATAGGAGAAAGACGAAAGACCGTCCGACCATCTCGGCACCGGATAACGAGAAAGCTAGACGCACTTCGGCCTCTTTGGGAATTGTAAATGGCGTGTACTCGAAACCTCAGATGTTGACGAAATTTGTAATTTGTTCGATATACAGTCTTAAGTTGCCCTTAGCAGTTCGGCAAAAGAAAACGATAGAATAAGAACAGACTCGAAGAAAAATAATCAGATTAGTTCTTGGGTTGATTTGTTCGGCTAAACCCTTCAAAGTGGTGCCCCAGCAAGGCCGAAGTCCAATGACTGACACTGGCTGCAGAGGTTGATCTCCTGTAGTGACCATCGCCGCTGTCAGCACCGTTCTCGTTGCTGTTGCCATCATCGTCGTCGTTTCAGTTGCTCCGAACTCTTCAGCCCGTTGTTGTTCTTGTTATTGTCATAGCAGCTAATACCGCCACAATGCAGACAGACACGAGATTCGCATTGCTGTGTATACACATACATATTAGTAGTAGCTGGCGGCCCCAAAAAGGTGCACCCGAGACAGTGTATATCTGTGTGTGTGTGTGTGTGTGTGTGTGTGTGTGTATGTGTGTGTAAGGTCCACATACCGACATGTTGGGTAAGGGTGTACATGAGAAATGATATACACACCAGTGGGTGTAACAATTTATGACGTAATTTATGTCTACACACACACACATATGTATATACATACATATCAACATATATATATATGTATGTGTGTGTGTGTGTGTATAAGCACGCAAGCTTATATGCATGTATGCACTCACATTTGTACACACATGCATACACACAATATGCATGTATATATATGTATATATATATATATATATATATATATATATATATATATATATATATATATATATAATATGCATGCGTACCCTTCTGTATATATACATACGTGCATAGGTGTCTATGTATGTATGCATGTGCGTGTGTGTGTGTGTGTGTGTGTGTGTGTACGCACACCACAACGTGCTTGTATATATTAACTATACAGTATAACAGAGGTAATTTTCGTCAGCTTAAGCCAGATTTGTGCCACACGACCTAATCTCCACAAACACCTCCACAACCACCACACACCCACTGTCTATTCACTCATCTTAATCTTTAAAGATCGTGTAGCGATAGCATCGGTGAGGGCGGTTGCGGTGGTGGTGGCGGTGGTTGTGACAGAAGTATTGGTTGCAGTGACACCGGTGGTGGTGGTGGTGGTGGTGGTGGTGGTGTCCGAAAGATTACCAAAACACTTCATCTCCATTTTCAGGTCAATCTAACAACGGAACAAGCTGGACCGACTTTATTACACTTTCTTTAACTTGTAACCTCTGTCGCTCTCTCTCTCACTTCCTCTGTCTGTCTCTCTCACTTCCTCTGTCTGTCTCTCTCTCTCTCTGTCTCTCCATCTTTCTCTCTCTCTCTCTTTCTTTATCTCTCTTTTTGTCTGTCTCTTCCTCTGTGTCTGTTATTCTCTCCCTGTCTCTCTGTGTTTCTGTACACCAGTCACCATTTCTTTTTCCCCCTTATCTATCTATCTATCTATCTATCTATCTATCTATCTATCTATCTATCTGTCTATCTAAAAATCAACACATGGCTATGATGCTCCCCCACTACTCCTGTTTGTGATCAGGGATGCACATATCGTCATCCACCAAGGGACATACTCAACTGGTTAAGGTGAAACAACTGACAAGTACATCTGTGGTATTGAGCAGAACATTTGCTGTAGTCCATCTTTTACACCAAGACAAAACTATATACATGATAACACTTCTAACCAGTTAATTCCAAAAGCTTCGTATTATTATTATTATTATTATTATTATTATTATTATTATTGAGTGAGAGAGCATTACTTGCCATCAAAGTGACACGAGTAAAATATACGAAATCCAATATACCCATCATGGCTACTCGTCTGATAAGGGTACACCAGACACATGCGTCACAACCATATGCGTGCGATATGGTGATCTCATATCAAGATAAACTGTGCATAACCTTGCAGGTGGGGCCCAGTTAGAGGTTTTTTCAGGCCGAGTAGCCCATCCTGCTTAAAAGGTCCCTGAACAAGGGTTCTTTAAGGATGATGAACGAAACACCCAGGTTTCTAGGGGTGAATTATTCAAACGCCAAAGAATTCCTCTCAACACATGGCTATGATGCTCAACTGGCTAAAGTGAAGCAACTGACGGGCAAATCTGTGGTATTCAGCAGAATAGACCTGGGAGCGCTCGCCTTTCCACCAAGACAAAACATCAGAAGCCATGGTCATCACGATCACGATCATCATCATCATCATCATCGTCATCGTCGTCGTCGTCGCCTTCCTCCTCTTCCCCCTCCTCCTCCTCATCATCATCACTATAACCATCATCATCGTCGTCGTCGTCGTGGTATTATCGTCGACGTCGTTATCATCATCATCATCATCATCATCATCGTCACCATCACTATCAGCATAATCATTGTCGTCGACTTCATCATCATTCATCATCATCATCATCATCATCAACATCATTGATTGAGCGTCAGAAAACCTCGCTTACTCTATCTGTTCCTAGTCTTTATGTTCTGAGTTCATGTCCCGCCAAGGTCAACTTTGCATTTCATTTTTACGGAGGGCAACAAAACAAGGCACTAATAGTCGGGGCCGCATTAGCAGCTTTATAGGACCTCCGCCGGGCCAGCCAGTACACTGGGTCCTATAGTATTTTTTTTTAATTATTGACAGCAAGCCACAACGTACCTAGACCAGAGTTGGACCCCTTGACCCACGAGGCTCACGGGAAACTGCCTTAAGACGGCCCCTAATCAAACTGTAGGGTCGTTAGTACAGTGCTCCCTTTTTATAAGGCGTCCCTGCATATAACGCGGGTTGTTTGATAGACTGCAAATAATTTGAAGCAGAATTTCCCTCATTATCGCTCACAGCTTGCAAAAACCTTGATTAAAAGCAGAATTTCAGCGAATTTCAACGAAACACACACCTTAATCAACAGCTTGAAAATATTGCAATCGGTTGCCCATATAATTGGGTGCTAATTACATGTTTTGTGTGCAGAATCTCTTTGATTTTGTGATGGAAACAACACCTTTTTGACCGGTGAGAGCTTTTGACAGTTTGTTTTCCACTATTTGATTAGATTGTTTGGAGAAGGTTCCGTCAACCAAAGGGTTGCAATGTGTCACACAAATTAATATTTAAGGGAAAGTAATTAACACCCTGGACGCACGATTTATATAAAAGGAGGACCATATTCCACTTCATTCATTACAATTTCAAGCTATCTTGCAGATATTTACAAAAATAAAAATTAACGTATGACTACACAATGCCTAAGAGGAAATCCTATTCTGTAAGGAAAAAGTTAAATCTGGTTGACGGCATACAAAATAGCGAAATCAAAGCCAAATTATCGAGAGAGAGAGAGAGAGAGAGAGAGAGAGAGAGAGAGAGAGACTGGTGTTCCAGAGTCCATCCTGCATGGCTGAGTTAAGGATGAGGCTAACCCCAGGAGTTATGTAAATACAGTTGTGGACAGTGAGGGCTTAGCTAGGAAGAAGGCCAGGATTGCAACTGACTGAACTTGAGAAAGCATTTTTCACCTGGTTTGTCCAGAAGCAAGAGTGGCGGCACCCCTCCCCGTCAGGTGACATTATCAGAACCCATGCAGAGAAGTTTCATAGCCAGCTACATCCAGAGTGATTGCATACTCTTTTACTTGTTTCAGTCATTTGACTGCGGCTATGCTGGAGCACCGCCTTTAGTCGAGAAAATCGACCCCAGGACTTATTCTTTGTAAGCCTTGTACTTATTCTATCGGTCTCTTAATGCCGAACCGATAGGTTACGAGGACGTAAACACACCAGCATCGGTTGTCAAACGATGGTGGGGGAACAAACACACATACATATATATATATATATACATATATACGACGGGCTTCTTTCAGTTTCCGTCTACCAAATCTATTCACAAGGCTTTGGTCGGCCCGAGGCGATAGTAGAAGACAGTTGTCCAAGGTGCCACGCAGTGGGACTGAACTCGGAACCATGTGATTGGTAAGCAAGCTACTTACCACACAGCCACTTCTGCGCCTATAAAAAACAATTAAATGTGAACTTTCATACAATGTAACCTTATTAATTAAATATACTTTTAAGGGCTTTCAGCTGGAACCCTCGACGTCGTAAGCGGCCGAGTGCCAACAACTATTAATCTACGCGTAAATGTGATGCGTATATATATCAATCTGAATCTACACTGCGATGAATATTTCAACCCTCTGTCTGTTTTTTTTTGTATCTCATGTCATTCACGGAAGATGTTTCTCTGGAGTCCATGGATCATACACGAAACACATTCCCAGTTCCTTCAACTACCGGAGTAATTTGGGATTTATGGAAGGAAAAACGTATGAAACAAGGTTTAACGAAAAGTTTGAAAACAAACAAGGGCGTTCAGGACAAACTTATGAAAATGCTTTGGACAGAGAACAGTTGAGCTTTTCTGTAAATCATTGAGTGTTGTTTTTGCCCCCCTCACACTGGTTTTCTTATTGTTAAGAGCTCGCCATGGAACAGACTCTTCGGCAGACGACAGGGTGGTCACGTGAGTCATTCTTTAAATTCAGTTGTTTACTAACAGAGTTGTTAGTAAGTCGTGCTACTACTAATGTTGCTAGTGGTTAGTAATGCTAGGTCTGTATTAGTAGGTTTATTGGCTGCATGAGTGATTGAACGAAAAGGAAAGGAAGAGAGAGAGAGAGAGAGAGAGAGAGAGAGGGTGGGGTGGGGGTTGGAGAGTGAGTGAGAGGGAACGTGTGATAGAGACATGCACTGATAGTTGAAATGGCAGAAAGATTGGTGAGGTATATACATATATGTGTGTGTGTGTGTGTATGTGTGTGTGTGTGTGTGTGTGTGTGTGAGTGTGTGTATGTGTGTGTATATATATATATTTGTATACACACACTCATATACAGATATACATGTATATATGCATGTATATATACCTAAATACATATGTGTATATTCACGTAAATACCTATGTGTGTGTGTATGTATGTCTGTCTGTATGTATATATATATATGTGTGTGTGTGTGTATGTGTGTGTGTGTGTATGTGTGTGCATAGTCAAAAGAAATCGAGAGAGGAGACAGAGAGAGAGAGAGAGAGAGAGAGAGAGAGAGAGAGAGAGAGAGATAGTAAGACTGAGAGAGAGAAAGTACGTATTAGAATGACAGTGAGTGAAAGAGAGAGAGAGAGAGAGAGAGAGTGACTGAGAAAGTAAGAGAGGGAGACGGAGAAAGTAAGAGAGGGAGACGGAGAAATAGTAAGAGAGAGAGAGAGGGGGGATGGCTAGAGAGTGATAGGTGGATGAAGTGCTGTCGTTGACCAAAAGTTGTAAAACGGCCAGTATTACAATTATTAGTATTATTATGTCATAAAATGATGCTGAAAAATAGATCGATAAGTTCTAACTAGCAATGTGTCAGCTTGTTTCATCGAAGATGTTGCTGTACCCGAGTCAAAAGTTGAATTTATGAAGGCAAAATATTAATGCGACTCCATGACGGACGGATCGTCTGCTAAATGATAGGAAGAGACTTCAGCATAAGGATAGCGCTTACGAGAGACGGATAGAGATGGCTGGCTGGCTGGCTGGCTGGCTGGTTGGATGGACGGATGGATGGATACTAAGATAGATAGTTAGATAGAATAAGGTGGCGAGCTGGCAGAAACGTTAGCACGCTGGGCGATATGCTTAGCGGTATTTCGTCTGCCGTTACGTTCTGAGTTCAAATTCCGCCGAGGTCGACTTTTCCTTTCATCCTTTCGGGGTTGATAAATTATTAAGTACCAGTTACGCAATGGAGTCGATGTAATCGACTTAATCCCTTTGTCTGTCCTTGTTTGTCCCCTCTATGTTTAGCCCCTGGTTTCTGGCTATTTCGGAGCAGGACAGGTCTACTGGTCCCGTCGCTAGGAGATGGTAAGTGTTTGTTCCCCTGTTCGCAATTTTATCGGATGCATCTGTGCATCGTGAACCAGCTAGAGGAGATGTCCTCTCGAACGGACAGCCATGTTAAAGCGGTTACGAATATTACTTGTTAGTACAACTACTGCGTTGATCTCTTAAAGAGATTTTAGAACTAGCATTTTTGCACACACACACACACACACACACACATATATATATATATATATATATATATATATATAACGGGATTCTCCGGAGCTAGAAAACATTTGCCCAAGATGCCATGCAGTGGGACTGAACCCGAAAGGATGCCTGCTCTCCTATGTTTAGTAACTCCATTTTCATATTTTAAAAGCCTTTGTTGTTCTTTTGTTTTTATACAAACTTTCCTTTTTAATAGATTAATAATTAGTTTCCAACGTTTACATTATTGCTTCGTTGATTGTACGGGAACGTCTTTTATGTTAACCATTTTACACTAATAGTTCTACTCTAGTCTCACTGTTGTTATTTTGTAGTAATTGTCTATTTCTATTACACTTTGCTTCCCTTTTGCTTGGGATAAGCATGTCATATGCATATCTGCTTTGGAACGGTGACTTCTAAATATGCTGTTAGTGGTTCTCTAGATTTTCTACACATACATACATATATTCGTACATACACATACCACACACACACACATACGCATATATATATATATATATATATATATATATATATATATATATATGCATATATATATATATATTTACATATGAATATGCATATAAATATACATATATATATATGTATGAATGTATGCATATATATATATATAT
>NC_142952.1:32489864-32494864 GCF_046866305.1 Octopus bimaculoides | reverse complement strand
AAAGGCAAGGGACTTCGATTGCATGTGTGTGCTGATTGCATGTGCAATATGCAATGTGCAACTGCAGTATCTTCCACAGAAATCTGACATAATTGACATTTTCAGATGCATCTTTGAGATTAAGGGATTCCTTGGTCTTTCTCTCCGATGTTAATTTCGGATTTCGGTGGCTGTTTCTTTTCAAAAAAGAAAAAAAAAGCATAACCTTCGAACTGTGACGTGATGTAACGATCACCGATTCCCAAAGAAACTATACTTCATGCAAATCCTCATCATCATCATTTTCGTCGTCGTCATCATCATCCTCATCCTCATCATCATCATCATCTTTGTCATCTTCATCATCATCGTCGTCATCATTAAGGTGACAAGCAAGCAGGATCTTTAAGAGCATCGGTTAAAAAGTGCTTTGCTGCATTTCTTCTGGTTCTATTCTTCCCAAGTTCAAATCGCACCGAAGTCAAACTTGTTTTTCACCCTTTTTGGTGTTCGATATATATATATATATATATATATATATATCGAACTTCTTTTATATATAAATAATATATGAGTATATGCATATATATGTACATGTATGTACATGCCTTCATCTACATATATATAAACAGGGTACAGAAAACACACAGGCCGCATAGAGAACATTTCCTTCATCAGCTGCCACCATTATAACACTGGCGTTTCGAAATATATACTTATATATATATATATATATATATATATATATATATATATATATATATATATATATATATATATATATATATATATATATATATATATATGTATATATAAAGCTGCCAGTGACCTTTGAGCTGCATTTTCAACTTGGGGAAGAGATGGAAGTCCACAGGTGCTAAATCTGGCAAATAGGAGGGATGTGGAAGTGATACCATGCTGTTTTTGGGGAGAACCTCATGAGTGAGGAGAGCTCCTTGACAGGGGGCGTTGTCGTCGTGAAGAACCCAATTCTCTGCTCCACAGATCCCCTCGCTTTCGTTGAATGTCCTCCCTCAAACGCTTCACAAGGTCGCAGTAGAACTCTCCATTGGCAGTCTGGCCCTGTGGGGGGGGGGGGGGGGCAAATTCTCGTTGTACAATACCGCGGATGTTGGGAAGCAAAAACGATGAGCATGCCCTTGATTGAGCTACGGCTCTGCCCTGCCATCTTCGGTCGTGCAAACGAAGGGTTCTTCCATTGATACGACCTCGTATATACACGATGAGCATTCACATAGTTTTCGTATACCTAATCCAATCACAAGGTATTAGTCAGCCTTACGTTATGGTGGAAAAAACATTTGCCCAATGTGCCGCACAGTGAGATTGAACTTAAAACGTCATGGCCGCAAAAGTAACTATTTTAACCACACACCCATACCCGTTCCTATGTTTTTAAATGACTGCAAGCCTTTCGTGTGTCCAAACACCTTCGACAATAAATATTATTGGATTCAACCAAAATATTATTCTTGGAAATGTTATTTTCTTCCTGTTTTTAAGACAAAAGATTTCTATGGTAGTGTAGTGTTTATAAAAAATGTGAAAGAGTCCGGATGTGGAGGTGATTGCGTGTGAATGCGAGTGTGTGTGTGTGTGTATGTGTGTGTGTGTGGCTGTATTTGTGCGGTATGGCTGCGTATATCTAAGCTGGAAAAAAAGGAAAAACAAGTGTTCGTTCCCAACTGCCATTCTACCAACACAACGGACGATGCGGTAACATCGCGACGTAAACAACTTCATATATATATATATATATATATATATATATATATATATATATATATATATATACCTATGTATATATATATATATATATATATATATATATATATATATATATATATATACCTATGTATATATATATATATATATATATATATATATTTAGCTGTCTCTATAGACGCAAATTCAGACAAACACATACATACATATCTATACACACATACATATACATACATATATACATATATGTATATATGTATGCATATGCATACATATATACATACATATATATATATTTATGCATATAAATATATATAATTACAGAGAGAGAGAGAATGAGGGAGAGAGAGATGCATATATACATACACATACTTACATACATATATATATATATATATATATATATGTCTGTATGTACATATACTATGCTTTACTCTCTTGCTTTCTCACCCTGGTTAGGTGATATGGGGGTGACAGACAGATAGGTATATGGGGGTGACAGACAGATAGGTATATGATGGCGGGATATCTAGGGGTGGGCTATGAGGGGTGAGTCGACTCGGCTGTCCACCATATTTTTTTTTGTGTCAAACACGTCACCTTCACCCCCTCAGCCGTCGTCCGATTACCAGGAATACGATTTAGTTCAAACAAACATCGTAAACATCACGCACTCACACACACACACACATATAGAATTTCATACGAGCACTACAAAAACACACAGACATATATATACATATAAATACATAAAAAACAGATATACTCAGCCATACATACACACATTTTAAATATGGCTATTATAAGCTGCAGGACAAACAACAATCATAGGCCGTTACGTATTGAACATTATTATGCAGATATAATATAATATAATATAATATAATATATATATATATATATATATATATATATGTGTGTGTGTGTGTGTGTGTGTGTGTGTGTGTGTATGTTTGTGTCTGTATTTGTCCCCCCCCCATCATCGCTTCACAACCGATGCTGGTGTGTTTATGTCCCCATAACTTAGCATTCAGCAAAAATAACCTGATAGAATAAGTACTAGGCTTACAAAGAATAAGTCCTGGGGTCGATTTGTTCGTCTAAAGGCAATGCTCCAGCATGGCCGCAGTCAAATGACTGAAACAAGTTAAAAGAGTAGAAAGAGTATAGAAATTCATCTGTTTGGTCGCTTTTTCTCTCCAAGAAGAGACTGCTTCTCTGATTTAAGAATTCCATTTAGTTTTCCTAATAAGGTTAAATTGCACACGCTCATGCACACACACACACACACACACACACACACACACACATATGCATTCATTAATAAGACTATTGCTCTGTGTGTGTACCCGAGCGCGTATGTAAGTGCATATGTATTTATAACACCGTTCGTATATATTTATTATACATATATACATACATATACATATATAAATATACATACATATATATACATATGTTAATATGTATGTATAAATATAAGTGTACATATATACACGTATATAGATATAAATACATAGATAGATGCATATCTCTGTATCTATCTATCTGTCTGTCTGTCTGTCTATCTATCGATTTATCTATTAATCTCACCTTATATGTATATGTATATATATATATATATATATATATATATATATAATGTATATAGAAATATGTGTGTGTGAATGAGTGTGTATGTGTAGATAGATCTAGGTTGATATACAGAGACATACATACACACATGTATACACACACGTATATATATGTGTGTGTGTGTGTGTGTGTGTGTGTAATTGCATATGCATATTCCCGGATATAATACACCGACAGTGTGTTATCACAGCAGTTTTCAATTATTTGCTCCAGTAAAAATCCAATTTCTCCTGTTTTCTTTCGATCTATTTCCCCGTATCGGTTTTCAACATTCAGTCATTTTCCTTCTGATTAGTTCAATATCAATTTTGATCAAATCTGCTTTTGTATAAATACCATTGTCTCCGTTAACGAAACAATAATACATTCTTTCTTTTTTTTTCGGGAGGAACTTCTTTTCACTCGGCACCGCTTAATAGATTTCTATATTGAAAATATATATTATATATAGATTTATAATGAAATATATAGGCGCGGGCGTGGCTGTGTGGCAAGAAGTTTCCTTCCCAACCACATGGTTTCGGGTTCAGTTTCACTGCGTGGCACCTTGGGCAAGTATCTTCTACTATAGTGAGTGAATTTGATTGACGGAAATTGAAAGAAGCCGGCAAGCTGGCTGAAACATTAGCACGCCGGGCGAAATGCTTAGCGATATTTCGTCTGCCGCTACGTTCTGAGTTCAAATTCCTCCGAGGTCGACTTATATATATACATGCAGATACACAATAGCACAATATATGTATAAATATGTATTTATATATATACATACATACATAGATACATACGTATATTTACAAATATGTGTGCGTGTGTGTTCGTTCGTACGTACGTACGTATGTATGTAACGCATTAATTGAGGTTAACACTTGTTGCGTCTTTGTGAGAGGCTGTTTTGCGTCTTGCAACGACGTAATTACCGATGGGTCTCCATATTCTGAGCCATTTTTTCAAACAAATCATTTGCACCGAAAATCTATTCTCGTCTGTTAACAAAGACGCCATGTTGTTACAGTTGCAACGACATGGTTTGTCAAAACAATTCGGGAGCATAGTTTCTGAATTAGTTTGACGTGTGTGTGTGTGTGTGTGTGTGTGTGTGTGTGTGTATGTGTGTATATGCGTGTGTGTGTGTGCATGCTTACGTGTGTGTGTATGTGTATGCGTGTGTGTGTATGTGTATGCGTGTGTGTGTGTTTGTGTGTGGATATTTGTATGTTTTGGTTGAATTTTTGAGTTTCCCAAAACCTGGTGCAAAAACAGTTGCAGCAATTTTGATGAGTGGAGAGACGTTTTATCCGAGCCAGTTTCTCTTCATATATTGGTCTTAAATTATGGCACAAGGCCAGCAATTTCGGGGGAGGGGGTAAGTTGATCACATCGACCGCAGTGCTCAACTGGTACTTATTTTATCGACTCTGAAATAAATGAGAGGCAGTGTCGACCTCGGCGGAATTTTAACTCAGAGCGTACGATGAGGTGCTGAAAAGTTCCTGGCGTTGGGTATAATAAAATACAGGAGGATCAGTTAATTATAATTTTATTCAACATATTCCCCTCTCCGATTCATACACTTATTGTAGCAGTCCTTAAGTCTTTCTCAGCCCAGTGAAAGAACTAGTAAGATTGAGGTTCCAACAAGG
>NC_142952.1:32479864-32484864 GCF_046866305.1 Octopus bimaculoides | reverse complement strand
ATTTTTTAACTATAATATTTTCTCTCCAATAGGTAGACGTTTTTTTAACTAAATGGCTACTAAATAGTTTATAACAACATATATAATGTTTCCACATTCTATAGTCATACTGGTTTGAAATTTTGGCACAGGACCAGAAATTTTAATGGAGGAGTAAGCTGATTATATCGACCCCAGTATTCAACTGGTACTTATTTTATCTACCCTGAAGAAATGAACTCAGAACGTACAGAGAATTTGAACTCAGAACGTACAGACGGATGAAATGCCGCTCAGCATTTTGTCCGGAGTACTAACGATTCTACAAGTACACCGCATTACATTCTATAGTCACATTAACATCAGACCATTGGTGGAATATGTGCTCAACGGCCCAAAATTCTTAGGCGGAATTTTGCGAAACCTTTTTACGTTCTAAATTCAAACTTTACCAAGTTTAATTTGCTTCTAATCAATACACTAATTAATCTGTCGAACTTTCGGAATTGATATATTCGATTGACAGTTTCTGTAGAAATAATAGCCAACACAGATTTTTGTTACGACGTTTCGTATCCGAGATGCCTCGGGTACGAAACGTCGTAATACAATTAGTGCTGACTATAATTTCCAAAGAATATCTGTAGTGATGTGATAGCACTGCTAACACAATAGAACACGGTATTCACTTATAAAAAAACCTTTCGAACCTGGGTTCTCATTCCTAAGGTATTTTTCGATGTTGTTATTGTTGTGGTTATTATTATTATTATTATTATTATTATTATCCAGGCAGTGACCTGAATATAACAATAATAATAATAATAATAACCTTAGGAATGAGAACCCAGGTTCGAAATTTCCCCAGTACACCTGATGAAAGCTGGAGAGTATATCAGCCGAAGCGTTGTATTAACAACAAACAAGATGATGACAAATATCCGTCAAATGTAAATAATGTAAACAATGTACATAATTCCTCATCTCTTAAACTGTATTACTTGAAACTGCTGAAGAAATACTTTTGGACCCAAACTAGAGGGTCAGCCTTAGGAATGAGCAAGTGACTCCGTTATGCCGCAATGGAGTGGACGAAACCATTGCTCATATCCTGAACGAGTGCCCGGGACTTGTCTAAAATGACTCTAAGTTGTGACGATACTATGAGGTCAAGAAAGCGCTATATCAGAAACTATGCGAAAAGCGGGGTCTAGAGAGAGGCAAGACGTGGTATAAACAGGAACCCCAGACGTGGTTACACTTCTCCAATCGCCACAAAAATCAGAACACAATGCTGCACAGATCTCAGGAAGACGGTGGTGTGTTAAGTGGGGCAGTAGGAGCTCACTTGAAACTACTTAAGAAAAACTTTAATAAGTTATTTGGCCACAAATTAAAGCGTCAATCTTAGGAATGAGAAAGAGCATCCACTGTGCCGCATCTGTAATAGAGTAAACGAAACCATTACCCATATTGTGAACAAATGCTCCAGACTTGTCCAAAATCATTATAAGTTGTGGCAACACGATGAGGTAGAGAAAGGGCTACATTAGAAACTATGCGAAAAGTGGGGCCTACAGAGAGAGAGAAGATGTGGCATGAACACAAATCGTGCAGAGTAGTGGTGTCAGAAACCTGTAAGATCCTGTGGAATTTCCCAATTCAAACACATAAGGTGCTAGAGTACAATAAGCCGGACCTAGTGGTGGTGGAGAAGGTGAACCACATGTGCTATATAATTGATGCTGTGTGCCCCTTTGACCCGCGAATAGTCAAGAAGGAAGACGAAAAAGTAGACATACAATCCTCTTAATTACGAAATAGTCCGGCTAGAGAAAATGAAGGTGAAGATAGTGCCAATTATATTCGATTCCTTGGGGGACAGTATCAGAAGGCATCAAGAGGAATATAACGGAAATGGGAATAATGTGCCCAGTAGAGCTGTTACAAAAGGTTTGCCTCCTTGGCACGGCCAGAAGAATAAGACAAGTAGTAGATCGTTGAAAAGAACAGATAGCATGGTACCGTAGACTGCAGGCAGCAAGCCTGCTGCGCATTAAAGACTCCAAGAGTTTAAAAGAATGATGATGATGATGAGGAGGAGGAGGAGGAGGATAAACTAAGGCACTAGGTTAGTAATATTTTGGGGCCGTTGATCTCTTGATTAGCGTTCAATCATGAACATTATACTAATCGATTTTTTTTTTTGCTTCAATAACTACGACGTTTTGTCTTACCGTTTTGGAATTTGTTTTTCTATAAAGGAAAATCTCTCAAGAAAACTTCATTTCCAGAAACGAAAAAGAAGAAATAAGTGTTAAGACATTTTTTTTTTTTCAAACATTCGGTGGAGAGAACTAAACCTCCTTTGTTTATACGACATATGTACACCTATTCATTACAATAACCGTTTTTCTTTCAAACAGTTTTCCTTTTACGTTGAAATAAAATGTCTCTTGCGATCATAATTTCCTAAATCTAAATTTTTTTTCCGACTAACACAACACTTCCTCTTGCAAAAATCGCAGGATTTAGTAACAGACATTTTTTACGCAACCATATTCTTAAAAAATTCTTTTGTAAAACGAACGTATATCTCTCAATCAACGGGACTTTTTTTTTATCAATATGTGTCTATTTTCTTTCAACTAAGACTACACATCTTACAGAACAAAACTCAGAATTTTGCAACAGAAATTTTTACATAACCATTTTGTATTTTTTTTTTTTTTAGTTCAAGAAAAGAACGATTCCCTTTCAATCAACAGTTTTTTTTTTTTAAATTGGAAAGTGTCTCTTTCGACAATTCTTTCAATGCGAAATTTCTTTCAACTAATGTATTTTATGGAAAACGTCTCAAAAATCGTTAATGGAAGTTTTCATTATATATATATATATATGTGCATACATACATAAACATACATACACATATATGTATGTATATACATATATACGTATATATACATACATACACATATACGTGTATATATATGTATATGACATATGTATGTGCATATATATATACATATATATATATAATATAAATAAAGACATATACATAAATAAAGACATATATATATATATAATATAAATAAAGACATATATACACATATATATATATATAATATAAATAAAGACATATATACATATATATATATATATATATAATATAAATAAAGACATATATATAAATAAAGACATATATATATATATATGTGTGTGTGTGTGTGTGTGTGTGTGCATACAGATAATGAGGATGATGAGGATGTTGTAAGAGATAAGGAGAACGGAGGCGACGGCAACAATGATGACGAAGAAGATGATATTTGTGATGATGATGATATTAATCACAACATCAACAACAAAAATAATAGAAAAAAATTGTCATATATATATATATATATATATATATACGTATGTATATGTACATTATATATACATGTATGTTTGTATATACATATATACACATATATATATATAAGCATATGCATATAGATGTATATGATTTTTAAAGAAAAATTCTTCACTTCTAATCGAAATTCTTCAAATGAAATCGAATATAATAGATCGGTAAATATAATTTTTCTTTCATTCAATGCCGTGTACATGAAACGAATTTAAAAATTTGTTAAAGAGACTTAGATAACCGTTGTTTTAAAGGAACTGTGATTTTTTTCTTTCTCTTTCATTTGATTTCAATCAAAATTTTTCAAATATAAAGTCAGCTCATATTTACTATCATTCTGTAAGAATGAAATTCTTTCAAACCAATTTAACTTATAAAGGAGAACAACTGACCATTTTTATAGACGACAACTTTTTCCGAAATTATTATCATTATTGTTGTTGTTGTTTACTTTTAATCTGCAGGTTTGTTACAATCACTTGCTGAGACACACCCAGCGTCCTAAGGCGAATGAGAGGTAAGAGATATTACAGTATGACTGAGAGCTTGGGGGGGGGGAAGTGTCAGGCGTAGTAGCGAAATATCTCCATATACAACACAGACATCTATATTGATAGGGTTTTTCTAAGGATGTTCGGCAGTACTCGTCAGCACAAACTTTTAGATCTCTGAGACATGGTTCTCCTGGGATGTTGTCTAGCTGTTTCTAACATCTCTTTTTTAACATACCTAGGTCATCTACAATAACAGGAACAGTTCTCATTTCAAGTTTTGTTCAAGACACTTGCCGAAGGTGCAACGCAGTGGGACTGAACCCAGAACCATGTGGTTGGGAAGCAAGCTTCTAACCACACGGCACGCCTGTGTGTGTGTGTGTGTGTGTGTGTGTGTGTGCATGTTTCTTGAATCAGAATATATCGCTGGGAGTATATGGCGGTAAGTAACTTCGTTGAAATCTACAGACACACTAAAACTATATCTAAAATATCCTATATACACACATAATTATATATGTATATACGTATATATATATATGTGTGTGTGTGTTTGTGTGTGTGTACGAAAGTATATATATATACATGTGTGTGTATATGTGTGTACGTATGTATATATGTATGCACGCATGTATGATACGATATTTAGATATAGTGTTAGTGTATTTCAACCCGCACTCACACACACACACACACACACACACACACACACACAGATTCACGGATATATATGTATATTGTATATGACAGAATGGAAGAAGAAAAAAGCAGAGGAAGCAACAATTTTTTTTACGTTTATTTGATAGCATTGAGTAAAATAATGACAGATATTTCACCCTTTTATCACAACAAAGATTGAAACAGACATACATACACATATATACAAACATACATATACATATATATATATATATATATATATATATATATATATATATATATATACACACATACGTACATACATACTTATAATTCTTATATACGTACACATACATTTATGCATACATACATATACTTATATACATACACAAATACAGACACATTCACAGAGACCAGAGGCGGACACATGTGGTAATATTAACGTATTCCGACCCCAACCCTGCCTCTTTTACTGCTGGCTA
>NC_142952.1:32462364-32467364 GCF_046866305.1 Octopus bimaculoides | reverse complement strand
TATTTGACGGAGAATGGTTGAAGAGAATGGGACGACGACGAAGAAGAAGAAAAAGAAGAAGAAAAAGAAGAAGAAGAAGAAGAAGGATGAGGAGGAGGAGGAGGAAGAGAAGAAGAAGGAGGAGGAGGAAGAGAAGAAGAAGAAGATGATGATGATGATGAAAAAGATGATGATGATGATGATGGTGAAGAAGAAGAAGAAGAAGAAGAAGAAGAAGAAAAGGAATGAAAAAGAAGAAGAACGAGGAGAAGATGATGATGATGTTGATGATGAAGAAGATGAAGAAGAATATGATGGTGATGATGATGATGACGACGACGGCGACGACGATAACGTTGATGATGATGATGACGATAACAGTCATCATGATGATGCTGAAGATAGAGACTACGATGATGATGACGGTGATGTTGTTCTCCATCCTTGCACACCCACGTAACTGACCACCCCCATCCCCCATCCCCCCGACACCTCCCTGTATAAATATCCTCTTTTATTTCACTTAACTTTCTTTTTTTCTCCTCAAATCCTAGAAAATTTGGACAATCAAATTAAATGGAGTCTAATTTCCGCTGTCTTTCTTTTCATCTTGTTGTTGTTGCTGTTGCGGTGGAGAGGTTGTGGTGATGGTGATCGTGGTGGTGGTAGTGATAAAGTTGTTACGGTTGTAGTAATTATTGTTGTTGCTGTTGTTGGTGGATGTGGTAGCGATTATGATGGTGGTGGTGATGATGGTTATGGTGATGATGATAAGGATGATGATGATGATGATGACGAAGATGATGATGGTTGTGGTGGTGGTGATAGTAGCTGTATTGATGTGTATGTTGATGGCAGATGTGATAAACCTAGTGCAGCAGCAGCAGTAGTAGTAGTTGTTGTAGTTGTTACTGTTGCTGTTGTTATAGTGGTGGTGGTGGTGGTAATGACAACAGCAACGTTGGTGGTAGCGATGTTGGTACTGGTGTTGTCAGTGGTAGCGGTGATAGTGTTGCTGCTGCTGTTGTTGTTCTTGCTGTTGCTTTTGATAATGATTATGATGATTGTTATACGCCACAAGGACATCTGATGAAGTGGTAACAAAGTTTGGTTGTTTACATAAAAACTAGATGAGGCGTGCTTTCCCGGAAACGAAGGTGCCTGATGCGATACCTCTTCCACGCGTCTTCCATATCACTTCTTTCGCTATAGCTATTACGGCTAGAAAGCAGAATTTCTCTCCTCCTTTTAGAGAAGACGGCGGAACGGCCTTAATCATCGATTCGGCAGACAGCTGAACTCTCCCCAGCTGTGACAATACCGTCCGAGAGACACGGACACTGTACGATTGCGTGCAGAAAAGTTTCGTTGTTCTGCCCGCAACGTGGGCACATAGGCGAAACAGTGAGGCCGTGCCTCGCGAGTTTATCCCGAACTGGCAAAGCACTTCGGAAGCACAACGAAGCCAGGGACTTCTGGAAGTTGTCCATAGGTCCGGGGCCGAAAGTCCTTCGATGCAGGTTGGCAAGCTGACTTTCATCAAAACCTAGAGTCTCCCCCCAAGCCGTCATCACACTTGCCCTCTACCAGCCCTCTATAGTACGCCGAGGTGGTACCCCCTCCTCTGGCATTGCTCGTTTCGGAGAGAAGCACGAGTGCCTGTCGACATTCTGCTTGCCAAGCTCCCAGCCTTGGTCTACGCCTGATCCAGTTCACCAAAAGAGGTGAACCTGGGAAATATCTCGTCAACGAACGGAGACCACACCCGCTCACCGTCCAGGTAGAGCCAGAGAGAGATGCCTCAACTTCAGCGCATGCCTGAGCATCATCATCATCATCATCATCATATCATCATCATTATCATCATCATTATCATCATCACAGTATTTCTGTCGTTGAAAAGAAGCGTGACATCATATAGCTTGTCATTCATTAGATTTGATTTGATTCTTGTTTTAAAAAATGTAATTGAAATGGGTGAGGAAAGCATTTCTTTTTTAAGTGATACCTTCCAAGATATTTTCTGGAATCTTCTTGGATATTACTTCAATACAAAGAAACAGAAAATAAAAAAAACCCAAGATTGGTCTCCTTCAGATTTGTTTTTAAGCATTAAATTTTGTGTTTTGTTTAAGCCTGAGACAAAATAACAAAATGGCTTCCAGTTGGCAGAGGGTTAACGCCTACAAAATATTCAATTGAATAGAACAACGACAAAACAGAAAACAAACAAGAAAAAAACATGAGATACAAATTAATCACAGAGTAAAATGGAAACGCTTTACGAAGAATAAAAATATAATTTATTGGCAGAAAATGAAAAAAGATTGAATTAGTCTTCAGTAACAAAATAACTAACGATAACTACAAGTATGTACAAACGCAAACGTTTCTTTGTCGCTCGGCACTAATTCTTCTCTCTCTCTCTCTCTCTCTCACTCACACACACACGCGCTCGCACACATTTCGTCAAACGAAAGAATGGATGAAGAGTTCGATCTGAGAATAGAGAAAGAGTTTACCAGATTCCCTTCTTTCGTTTTTGCAATATCAGGCGGATCTTCGACTCTTTCCGAGCTATTTCCAGAGATGGGTAGGAGACGTTTTGGCACAGCCGTTCTGACGTCGCCTATTTGGCGTCACTGATTCGACGCCAATATTTGGCATCAGAGGTTTCAATGTTTTTCTCATTCTCTCCTTCTTCCTCCTCTCTCTCTCCTTTCTCCTTATGATCATGAGCCGAACGCTCTAACTATGAAGCCACACACACACACACACACTTACGCATACAAAATGGCCTTATATGGAAAGTGAAGTAATACTTTAAATAGGCGTAGCTGTGTGGTAAGAAGCATACTTCTCACCCACATGGCTCTGGGTTCAGTACCACTTCATGGCACTTTGGGCAAGTGTCTTCTACTATAGCCTTGTGAGTGGATTTGGTAGACAGAAATTGAAAGACGACCGACGTATGTCGGTGTGTGTGTGTGTGTGTGTGTGTGTGTGTGTGTGTGTGTGTGTGTGTGTGTGTCTTTGTTTGTCACTCCACCCTCGCTTGGCAACCGATGTTTGTGTGTTTATGTCTCTGTAACCTAGCGGTTCGGCAAAAGAGACCGATAGAATAAGTACTAGGCTTACAATGAATATCTCCTGGGGTCGATTTCTTCGACCAAAAAAAAAACCAAAAAACCCTTCAGCGCATTTCTCCAACATGGCCGCAGTCAAATGACTGAAACAAGTAAAAGAATAAAAGAATAAAGAGTAAGTATAAACATTTGCGTCCACCGCCCTATCTTTTAAAGATAGCTTCTACTTATAACCATACTTGAATGGGCCTGTCCACTAACAACGTTACTTCGTTCAAAGTTTGGATAAATCAGACATCTGCAACTGGACATTCTAGTCATCGACAAATACATGCCAACATCGATATCCTTCTTCAAGCGATGAGTTTCAAGTTTAAAAGATTTCTCCTAATTAAATATGCACTCATGTATTACCGTATTTGTGTTCGAGGTATCTGTGAACCTACGTATCGATCTGTTTTGGTTATCTATCTATCTATCTATCTATCTATCTATCTATCTATCTATCTATCTATCTATCCGTCTGTTTGCCTAGCTGTCTGGCTGTTTATCTATCTGCCTACCTGCCTGTCTGTCTGTCATTCTATCTGTCTATCTATCTTTCTACCTATCATACAAACACATATTCACACTTATGTTTGTATATACGTGTGTATATAAATATCATATATATATGCACACACACACATATATGAATGCATATACGTATAAATACACACACACGCACATACAAACATATATATATATATATATATATATATATATATATATATATATATATATATATATATATATATATATATATATATATATATATGTATATATATATATATATAGAAACTATGTATATACTGTATGTATGCATGTATTTATGTATATATGTATTTATCTATGTAACTCTCTGTCTCTACGTATATGTGTGTGTGCGTGCGTATGTGTGTGTTTTTACAAATAGATACATATACATATATCCACACATATATACATATATTAGATTAGATATTAGTAGCGTGATATAATTATATTCAGGTAAGTTATTAATATATATATATATATATATATATATACACACATATATAGATAGATATACACACACACATGTATATATATATATATACATATACTCACACACAGACACATACACATATATATATATACATATATATGTATACATATATATATATGCATATATATATATACATATATATATATATATATGCATATATATATATGTATATATATATATATAATATATTCATATATATACATATAGCTATAATATATACACACGCACACATATATATACGCATATATACAAATATATATATACACATATACACACACACACACACACACATATATATATATATATATATATACATATATATATATATATATATATATATATATATATATATATATATATATATATATATATATATATATATATAAACATGTGTACACATATACACACATGTGCACTTATATATTAATCAGAAAGTAATGAGAAATTCGTTGTGGATTGTGGGGGAGGAGGAGGAGTAGTGGGAGTTTGAGAGTTTGCCCGAGCATCGGTAGCAGGTCAATACAATAATTTATTGATATCGATTACGTTGAGCTAATCAGATTGCGTTATGACATGGCAAGCCTCTCCAAGATTCCCTCATCATCTCGACTCGATGGCTGATTCAGAATGCTTTACAGCTGACCACCACCACCGACAATACTCCCTCACACCGCATACATACATACATACATACATACATACATACATACATACATACATACATGGACATACACACACACACACTTACAGGCCCGATCAGTGACTATTGTAATAACAAAAATAACAGTAATATCAATTAAACATATATATATATATATATATATATATATATATATATATATATAGAGAGAGAGAGAGAGAGAGAGAGA
>NC_142952.1:32447364-32459864 GCF_046866305.1 Octopus bimaculoides | reverse complement strand
GTCAGAGAGAGAGAAAGTCAGAGAGAGAAAGTCAGAGAGAGAAAGGATGAAGAAAGGATCCAATAACGGAATGGTCGTGCCATTGGTGCAATGTTATTTTGGTAAATAAAAAAAAGGAAAGCAAAAGAAAAAAAAATCAATATTTCTTGAAACGTTTTTTTGTAATCACGGAAAAACAGTGGTGCCTCCCTCCTGCCCCTATCCCTATCCCCACCCTACTTAACGCAGCCCAAACATTCTTCTAAGAACAACTGCACTACTGTAGCAGCAGCAGCAGCAACAGTAGTAGTAGTAGTAGTAGTAGTAGTAGTAGTAGAGAAAACAGACATCCCCCCACACGCACTGCTCCGCCTGATAAGTTGAACTAAATCCCATTTTCCTGAAATTCCTTCGGGGCTGAAAAAAAAAAAAAAAACCTTATCTTCCTTATTTTTAAAACCCATTCTCTTAATAATTATTAAACACCACCATTGTTGTTGTTATTATTATCATTATCATCATCATCATCATGAACATCATCATTATCATCATCAACATTATCATCATCATCGTCGTCGTCATCATTATCCATATTAGTCTTATTACTGTCATCATTTTTATTATTATTACCATTATTATTATTATCGTCATCATCATCCAAATTATTATAATTAGTATTGTCGTCATCATTATCCTAAAATATTATTATCATCAACATCAGTAGCATTATTGTTGTTGTTGTTGTTGTCATTTTTGTTGTTGTTGTGAGCCCGACGTTCTATCTATCTATCTAGGTAGCTAACAGATAGATAGATACGTGAATAGATAGATAGAGGGAGGGATGGATTATAAATCTTATTTGAAATATTTATTCGCGTTGCCAGATGGCTGCTACGAATGGGCAAGAGACCTACCACTGTGGAATTAGCAGTAACATAAGCAAAGAACGATCTATCACAGAGATGGATCTCCAAACATCGTCACCGACGCTTATACAGTAAAAAGCACATAAAAATAGGATGGGATTAGAAGGTTTAATTCAATGAATAAAAAATAAACCGTACGAAGAACAACATTAACAACAATATCCCACCATTCGCTAATTTTATCAAAGAAAAGAAGTAACGCGATTGACTTAGAGTAAAGAAATGGAGATCTGGATGGAGTATATTACAAAAGCCAGTGCATCCTTGCTCGACCAAAGATGAGGAGGAAAGTGACATGTATCTGGTTTTCGTTTTATTTGCTTGTTTATTTTCACGAAAGAAATCAGAGGGTGTCTGACCGATGTGTGGTAGATTGTGCTTCATCAAATAGGGCAAGATAGATGGAGGGTTTTTTCGGTTTCTAAGTGTGGCGACGAGGTGAGGAGACAGGTGGGACTCAGAAATACTAGAATTGCACAGCTAAAAAGTTTGGCACAGAAGTTGACCGTACACGTTTTTATCACTTTTGTGCCAAAAGAAGGAATTGTTGTTGTTTAAATTTCATTCAGTGCAAATCGAAGCAATTTGGTGCATGAAGACACAAATTAGAAATGGAATTCTTTAAGCACATTTCTTGGCAGACATTGATACACATACTCATACTTACACAAACAAACATATACACAAAAATACATACATACACACATACACACATGCCAACTTGTCTGCTTGTCAGTCCATTGCCCTACCTGTCTGATTGTCTGCTTGTCTGATTGTCTGATTGCATGCTTGCCTACTTATCTTTTTCTTCTTCTGCTGCTTCCTTCTCCTCCTCTGTTCTTTTTTACTCTCCCCCTCCCTCTCTTTTCTTCTTCTCCTCCTTCTCCTTCTCTTCCCCCTCCTTCTTCTTCTTCTTCTTCTTCTTCTTCACGTCCTCACTTTTTCTTCTATCCTCTCCTCATCTCCTGCAATATTTCTTACCATCGCCCAGTCCTTTTTTTTTTTTTTATTAAAGGTAGAGATACATCAAAATTAAGTAGCAGAGAATATAATTCCTTCCTTCCTTTCTTCATTCGTGTCTTTATTATCCACCACAAGGAACAAGAACCGTTAACCAGTAGGGATTAATATCGAAATAGCTGTTATTTCGATGTTATTAAGAAGTTATTAAGAAGAAGAAGAAGAAGAAGAAGAAGAAGAAGAAGAAGAAGAAGAAGAAGAAGAGGAAGAAGAAGAAGAGCAGTAACGACAAACAGACAACAAACAAGCAAAAAATGGAAGAAGACGTATCTTGTTTTTCTTTAATTTTCTTCTTTTCTTGGATCCCTCAAAAAGTCTTCCGAGGCCATTAATGGTTGGTGCCAACCTAATCTATTAATTCTTCATATTAAAAGACATCATCTGGCTTTATTAGAATATAAACGCTGTTTGCTTCAGCCGAAGCAAGCACCAATACCTTCCTACCCGCGCACCGTCGCCACAAACACCCTCAACCTTCACCCTGCCACCACCACCGTCGTCGTCGTCGTCATCATCCCCACCACCACCACAATCACCACCACCACAATCACCACCACCGCCACCACCACTACCATCATCATCACCACTACCACAACAACCACCACCACCACAACTATCATCATCATCATCATCACCTCCACCACTACCACCACCTCCATCTTCACCATCATCACCACCACCGTCTCATCACCATCACCATCATCCCCCACCACCACTACCATCACCACCTTTGATATGGTTGTAAATGAGTTCAGTACTGCACATCAATAATCACTACTACTACTACTACTACTACTACTACTACAGCTGCTGCTGCTACTGCTTCTGTGTTATAGAAATATTTTTTCGTACACATGCGCACACCACGCGAAAGCAACAATATCGACCTAGCCTGTATAAAGCGCAAAATCTGTGACCCCTAAGAACAGGGTGGGAACATGCGACCCAAAATATCCCCAACAAACAATTGTATATTAACAAAACATACGAAAAATCACATGGCATTTCATACACAATACCAAAAACGGACAAGAACAACGGTTAAGATACGAATAACCATGATTATCTCCCTTCCCATCATCACATTTAACAAATCGTAAACATTTGAAGAGAAAGAACAAAATATAATATAAAAAATATAACAAAAATTCGAAGATAATATTTATGGGGATATCTTTTTTTTCCCCCTTTCGGTTATTTCACTGCGGCCATGTTGGGGCGCCACCTTGAAGCGTTTTAGTCGAAGAAATCCCCCCCCCCTGTATCCATTTTTTTTGCATACAAACCAACACTGGTTGTCGAGCTGAAGGGTACACAGACGTAATAACGCACATTCATATATATAGTTATATGACAGGCTTCTTTCAGTTTCCGTCTACCAAATTCACTAGCAAGGCTTTGGTCAGTCCAGGGCTTTAGCAGAAGACACCCACGTAATTGTGTAAGCATCCCTGACATAAATCCCAGACTTCAAAAGAAGAAAAAAAATTACTAACTGGGTGGGAGTGTTCGATGAAGACCCTCCAAAGTGATGCTCCAGCTTGACCAGTGTCCGGTGGTTGAAGCAAGTGAAAGATAAAAGATAGTGCATACGTCGTTGTGATATTTTACAACTACAATGGAGGACACCATGTAATCTAACAGAACAAGTCTTTAATTTAATGTGCAATTATTTTGTGCGTAGCACCTTGGGAAAGTGTCTTCTGCAATACCTTCAGACAGATCAATGACTTGTGAATGCATTTGGTAGACGGAAACTGAAAGAAGCCCCTCATATATATATATATAAATATGTGTATATGTGTGTGTGAGTGTGTGTGTCTTTGTGTCTGACAACCGATGCTGGTGTGTTTACGTCCCCGTAAACTAGCTGTTCGTCGAAAAAAGACTGATAGAATAAGTACTAGGCTTACAAAGAATGAGCCCCGAGGTCGATTTGTACGACTGAAAATCTCTCTAAAGCAGTGCTCCAGCATGGCCGCAGACAAATGACTGGAACAAGTAAACGAATAAGAGACTTACCGTGAAAACAAGCTGCTCGAAATGGAGAGTAGATAGACAGCTGACAACTGATGAAGGGCCGTTCTTTATGTTACTTGACCTGTTTTCCATTTGTTTCTCTCGCTGTTTGCGTATTGAACTCATTTTCTTTCGTATTTCATGTTGTTTACTGCTGGTGACGTCCTGTACCCATATATGCATCTGTATGTATATAATATATATATATATTATTATTTATATATATATATATATATATATATATATATATACACACATATACACATATATATACATGAATATATATACATGTACAAAGAATTATATATACCTATATGTATGTGTGTGTGTGCGTGTCTGTGTATGTGTATACATACATATGCACACATATATATATCTTTACATATACATATATGCATGAGGAATCCTCTGTCCTTTCCAACAGATACATGTCTTCATATATATATACACACAGACACATGCGTAAATCCACACGTAAAAATGTATGAAAAGATATAGCAGTGTGTGTGTGTGTGTGTGTGTGTGTGTGTGTGTGTGTGTGTGTGCGCGCGTGTGTCTATGCATGCATATGTGTGTGTGTGTATTGTTTGTTTGCTTGTTTATTGTGTTTTGCGTTCTACATCAATTGATATTTATCGATCTCAATTAGAAGAGAAGAGGATTTAGTCAATCGGAACCTCTGCATGATGGCACCGGTGTGGGAGAGAGGAGGAGGAGTGGAGGGGCGCTCGGGAAACAACAACAACAACAAGAGTAGTAGGAGCAGTAGTAGTAGTAACGTTTATAGTCATAATAACAATAATAATATAGACAATAATAATAATAATAATAATAATCAACACTACTACAGCATCAACAATAATAATGATAATGCCATCACCACCTCCACTCCCAAAACAACAACGATACTCGTAGTAGTCGTAGTAGTAGTAGTAGTAGTAGTAGTAGTAGTAGTAAAGATTGCATTAATGATAACATTAATAACACAAATAATAATAATAATAATGATAATATTAATAATAAATCACAACAGCAACAATAATAACTGCCATTGTTATTGTAGTAGTAGTAGTAGTAGTAGTAGTAGTAGTAGTAGTAGTAGTAGTAGTAGTAGTAGTAGTAGAGTAGTAGTAGATAACGAAAACAACAATAATAACAGTAATAATAATAATTCTTTATTATCATTTTTATGATAATTAATATTCTTATAAATACAATGATAATAACAATGACAATAATAATGATGATAATAATAATAATAATAATAATGATAATAATAATAATAATAATGATGCTGATAATGTCTTTTGGACCGGCGGTATGCAAAACCATTGACAATAAAACGAGGCAGACTGCCCAGTGGAGCGAATGATTTGGAACTCTTGGCAAGGGTGGAGGGTGGAGTTGATATAACACAGAAGCAAGACGGTTCCACTTTCGACAAATATTTGGACACGGTTGTGTGTACGTGTGCGAAAGTAGCTGTCTGGTGGAAAACGACAAATGAATATAATTTGAGAGAGTGTAAAAATGTTTATATTAAAAACAGTGAAAGAATTTAAAAAAATCTCGTCAAAATACTAAGAATATATTTATGCCATCAACACAATAGCTGTGCCAGTTATATATTTTATATGTGGTATTAGACTGTAAGTTTCGTAAGCTTTCGTACGAGAAACTGGTTGAAATATTTATAAAAATACAGGGTACAGGCGCAGGCGTGGCTGTGTGTGAGAAGAAGTTTGCTGTCCAGCCACATGGTTCCAGGTTCAGTCCCACTACGTGGCACTTTGAGCAAACGTCCTCTGGTATAGTTTCGGGCTATGTATATATATATGTCTGTCTTTACGTTCTGAGTTCAAATTCCGCCGAGGTTGACTTTGCCTTTTGTCCTTACGGGGTCGATAAATTAAGTACCAGTTGCGTACTGGGATCGATCTAAACGACTGGCCTCCGCCCCCCAAATTTCGGGCCTTGTGCCTAGAGTAGAAAAGAAAGAAAAAAAATGGGAGACTCGCGGCCCACAACTTCTCGGAGTTTCTATTGTCATATTTTCTTTATTATTTCTTTCTTTTCCTGAAGAGAACACGCTCACCTGCCTTGTTTGTTAGGATCAGGCGCCTTCGAATTGGAATTAACGATAAATTCGTTAACATCAAACCTGTGGGCGGGCCCACAGCAGCGAAGATTCTATCGTCCCCTATTTGTTGATCATGAACAAAGACGAAGAACCGCAAGGGTTGGCCCGAGCAGGATTTGAACTCGGGAAAGCAGAGTTATTGTGTAACACGGCAGACGGTAACCTTCACCTTCCTACAAGTACATCACGACCCTAATAAATTTGAAGAATAGAAAAGCATTAAAAATGGAACAAGTTCCTTTGAATTTTGGAAGCGAAACAAACAACGCCCATAATTATATACAAGCACTCACTTGTGTATATGCGGCATACAAACATAGGGGTATGTGTGTGTGTGTATGCATGTGTATGGCTGCGCAAGTATATATATGTATATATTATATATACATATAGAAGCACAGACAACTATATATATATACACATACAAACACACACATATATGTATGTATATATATACATGGTATATATTTTTATGCATCATATATAAACTTGTATGTGTATATATGTACAAATCTACACACACATGTTTATGCATGAATATTTATATACGTACAAATATATGCATGTAGTTTTATATATATATATATATATATATATATATATATATATATATATATATATATAAATATGTGTGTGTGTATGTATGTATGTATGTATGTATGTGTATGTTTTCACCTACACATAAAGATATATACAGAGACGAGTGCAGGCGTATACATTTCGCATTGATACGATGATATGTGTGTCTCCCGGCTGATCTCCCCGGCACCCCCCATCGCTCCTCTTCGCCCCCCCCCCTCCAATATACTCCTCATTATTATGCTAATGAGCAACGCTTTTACAATATTTCTAAATTAGCGTACCAACTGCTTTTGACCGAACGCTATTAAAACAACATCGTCACAATCATCATCATCATCATCATCATCATCATCAGCAGCAGCAGCAGCAGCAGCAGCAGCGGCGGCAACAGCATCGTCATCACCATCATCATCATCGTCATCGTTATCATTGATAATAGCATCGTCGTCATTGCCACCCCTCACCCGCCAGCCCGCCCCCGCCACCATCATTATCATCATCATCATCACGGACATATTCGCCGCCGCCGCCGCCGCCACCACCACCACCTTCATCATCATCATCATCATCATCACGGACATATTCGCCGCCGCTGCCACCACCACCACCACCACCACCATCATCATCATCATTGTCATCATGACAACTACGTCTTCTTTTATAGTTTTATAAAGCTATCTAGATTTTTTTTGTGTTTTTTCCCCCGGTTCTTAAAGAATTTCATTGTTTTTTTTTTTGTTTTCTCTTTTCGGATTCGTTTTATTTTATTTAGGAATATTTTAAAATTTTATTTTAATAAATTTTGTATTGTAATCTATTATATATTTATTTATTTATTTTGCTGTTAGTGTGTCTGTAACGGAAAGAAACCGTTCTCTAAGTGCGGTGGGGTAACGTTTCTCTGTGTATTGCATGTATGCATTTTTAAATAGCTATACGTATACACACACACACACATACACACACACACATATGCGTTTGTGTATACATTCATACATATATACATATATATTCATATATGAGCTATATAACATACATATACATATATACTTACTCACACACACACATATATATATGTTTATATATATATATATGTTATTTCAATTTAATTTTTCTTTATGTTTGTTGCACATATTTTTATTTCTTTTATATTTATATCTTAATTTATACTCTTTTTCTTCTCCTTTATTATTATTATTACCATTAATTATTATTATTTTTATTATCATTATTATTATTATTATTATACCAATAGTTTCGGCAATGATGTTCTCTCACCTATTCAACTAGATTTACGTTTCAACTGGCCTAATCTGGCCTCTCACACGTACCCTGTAATGTCATTCTGAAAATAAAGTCACATCAGCGAATTCTCAAGGCTACAACATGTGTGATAAATTCAATGTAATATGAATAACTAAGTGCAGGCGTGGCTGTGTGGTTAGGAAGCTTGCTTCCCACCCACATGGTTCCGGGTTCAGTCTCACTGCGTGGCACCTTTGACAAGTGTCTTCTACTACAGCCACGGGCCGAGCAAAGCTATGTGAGTGGATTTGGTAGATGGAAACTGAAAGCCCGTCGTATATGTATGTATGTATGTATGTATGTATGTATGTATGCATGTATGTATGTATGTATGCATGTATGTATGTATGTATGTAACATATGGTATAGATATAAAGAGGGCAAATTTTAGCCATTTCTTCTCAGACTGAAAAAAAGATTGATGAAAAACCTTAATCGATTTTCGAACCTTATTGGGTTCTCATCAGAAGCGTCCGCGTCATTTTGACAATCTCCAGAGAAACAAGCAGTCAAACTGTTTATATACTCAACAAATGCAGCAGTTACTCTATGAAGAGATCCCTAATTTGCATACCGAAAGTGTTTAACACTATAAATACCAGCAGCCTGTCAACGGGGGTCTTAGTCCACACAGTATCAAGGTATGATATAATTTGTATGTAACACATGGCATAATTATAAAGAGGACAAATTTTAGCCATTTCTGCGCGTCCCTCTGCCATCGCTTGACATCTGATGTTGGTGTGTTTACGTTGCGGTTCGGCAAAAAGTGCCCGATAGAATAAGTACAGGGCTTACAATGAATAAATCCAGAGGTCGATTTCTTCGACTAAAGCCCTTTAAGGTGGTGCTCCAGCATGACCGCAGTCAAATGACTGAAACAAATAAAATTTTAAAAAACAGCTGATATGATTGCCGTTAATACTGCATCCGGTCACATGAATCCTGACCTTAATCGTAATTGTTATAATATAATCACGCCATGTTATGCTTTTCGGCCAATCGTTGAAAAGCCTGCCGCCATGTGATTTCTGAGGCTTCGCTATGTTTAAACTTCCACCAAGCGGAATTGTAAAGTCAGTTATTTAGTTTCCACCTAGATTCCACGTGATTTCTACGTGACTTCCGGCGTTAGAAAATCGATTTGCTTCTTGTCACGTGAGTACCTCATAGTCAATCGCTGATTTGTCTCAAGTCACGGGATTTCTCCACGTGATTTTTGGCGCTAGAAATTCATTTGTATATATCTTGTCGTTCGAGTACCTCGTAAGTCAATCGCTGATTTGTCTCAAGTCACGTGAGGGTTTATTTCAGTTGTTTTGATGTTTTTAGGCTAATCATTGGTTTGTTTTTCAGCGTAAGATTTTCTAAACTCAATTATTGATCCGTCGCATTGCTTCTTGTCACGTTTATTCCGTAGGTCAATCAATCAATCAAACATTAATCTTTCTGTCCGTGATTCGTTAAACCAATCTTTGATTGGTCTCGCGTCACATGACATAGAGAAGTGGTGGTGGTGGGGGGGAGAAATAAGTTGAGTAGTTTTACGAAACTAACCTTCAACTTCCCAAGCTGTCAAACACACACACACACACACACACATAACAACCAGGGAAAAGGAGGGGGAGGAGGAGGAGGAGGGGGAGGAAACGGAAGGAACAGAGGACGGGAGAGGTGGGAGGACGGGAGATTATTTTACGTTTATAATTTCCCTAGCGGAAGTCATTAAAAATCGAACTGAATGCAACACACCACGTACCATTTAATTTAAAAAATGTTACTAATTAATTAACAAATCTCGTTATGGCGAACGCTGGAAAGACAGAAGTCAGCTTCCGGTGATCCGAATCCGTAAGTAACCCAGTTTTTGATTCTCGGTTAAACTCAGTTCACATCGTATATGATATTATCAAATCTACCGAGAAAAATGCATGAAGGTCACACAATCTCATCCCACCCACCCCACCCTCTTACTCTGTAACCTCCGCCCACTTAAGTTTAGAAACCTCATTAATCAGAAGAGTTTAATTAATTGACTCCTCGCGTACAATTTAATTATCAGAAGAAACCGAATCGATTTTTCGCATTGGTTCCTGACAAATAATTCGTAAGGAAGAACGAGGTATAGATGACTGGGACTGATCGATTTTTTTCCTGATGGTTGGTATCGATATTTATTGGAAAAAACCCTGGAAAGTGAAAATTTAAAGCACCAAAACATGACAGACCCCCACTGCGAGATTCGAACTCGAAACGTAAAGGGTTGAAAATTAAATGAATATTAGTTTTAAAACTTGGCACAAAGCCAGCAATTTAGAGGAATTACATCTATTCCTTGCTAACTGCATAGCTAGATTAGTGAACGTATAGGATTTATTCTTTGTTAACTGTATAGTAATGCTGGTGATTATCATGTTAAATAAACTTGATGTTTATTTGTTTACTATATGTCTAGGTTTGTGAACAGCTTGAATGAGTTCTTTCATAACTTTATAGCTATTTTCGTGATTGACATATTTATGTTTACAGTTTATTCCTAGTTAACAGCATAACTGAGTCGTTTGTGCTGCTTGGTTAAACAAACAAGAAATAAACAGTTGTTATTGTGCAACCATTTCAGTTACTGTCATGTTAAACACGCAGGAAACATTGCCTGTTTACTTACAGCCGCCATGTTTATCTTGGTCACTGACTCGTAAAACACACACACACACTCACAGAAAATACCTGTCGTTAACCGTGTAGCAATGAAGGTAATTATTGTGTTACACAGATAGGTAGGTTTCACTCACCATTGCAAAGAAACGTTAGTGAGTTTTTGGCGATAGCGTTCTTCCTATTCAACAGGATTCAGGTGCTCTTTCATGTGAACTCCAAAGACCAGCTAGTGATTGTTGCGAGACAAGAAGTCTTTCATAATCGGCTATAAAGCCATATTGGATGCAATAAAAAGCCAGTAAATATTTCCGATCGATCGATTTGCGAACAGTATAATATTTACACATATACACACACACACACATAATATGTATGTGCATGTGTATATATATATATATATATATATATATATATATATATATATATATACACACACACGTATCTGTGTATTTATGCATATATACGTATGTATATATATACAGGCAAACGGATGTATACATACATATACAGATGAATACACAAACACACACACACAAATATATATATATACAGACATGCACATACACACATTCGTTTATTGTTTTAATGGTTCCAATCGATGGACTGTGGCCATGCTGGATCACGCCTTATACATACATACATGCACACATATCATGTCCACATGCATATACATACATACATATATATATATATATATATATATATATATATATATATATATATACATACACAGAAACGTATACACAAATGCTCACACATACACACACATACACAGACGCCTGCAAAAACCAAAAAGAAAAAATCGATAAGTCACCATAATAGAACACAAAGAAAGAAAAGAAGAAACGAGCAATGAGAGAAAGAAGGAAGAAATGAAAGAAAGAAAAACAAGAAAGGAGGAAGGACGGATGGAAGGAAGAAAAAAGAAGGAACGAAAGAATGGATGAATGAAAGAAAGGACAGAAAGAAACAAAAAGAGACAAAAAAGAAAAGGAAAAGATGAATGAAAGAAAGAAAATAGAATGAAAAGAAGAAAGAAAAAAGAAAGACAGAAAGAAAAGATGAATGATAGAAGGAAAATAGAAAGAAAGAAAGAAAGAAAGAAAGGAGTAAGGAGGGAAGGAAGGATGGAAAGAAGGAAGGAAAGAAAGAAAGAAAGAAAGAAAGAAAGAGAGAAGGAGCTGCGTTTCACAAATGTGACTTAATTTCATTAAACAGGAGATGTGCTAAGAATCCGCCGATTGGAATTGGTAATTCTGATAGAGAAGTCATCAGTGAGATTATTCCAGTGAAAATGGTGAAAATGGTAAAAATGGTGCTAAAAGTTACCGCAGCCTACTCCCCCCCCCCCTCCTCCTCCTCCCCCCCCCCACCTCTTCAGCTGATTGCATCCGTTTTTTTTTTTCGCAGATTCCTGCAGACAATGGATTTAGATCTCATCGGTCAAATATAGATTTAATCAAAAACAATGTCTTCCAGTCATTGTGAATAGGGGCGGCGGCGGCGGCGGTGGTGGTGGTGGCGATGGTAGTAGTAGTAGTTGCTGGAAGGTGATGGTGGTGATGGTAGTAACAGTAGTGGTGGTGGTGGTGGTGGTGGTGGTGGTGGTGGTTCTGTGGTAGTGTGTGTGTGTTTTAGTCTTCAACCCGATACATTGTCGAGTGCCCAAGATGAGAAACAGAAGTCGTGAAAAATAGACGAAGCATATCGATACTCGTTAGGGTTGGGTACCTGCATTGCTCTTCTAGTGAAACCAAAAACAATAACAAAACATCAACACCAACAATAACACAACAACATCCTTAAATCAGAGAAGGCATTCTAATAACCGTGAATGGTTGTACGGTATTTTTATGAACAACGGAGTTTAT
>NC_142952.1:32437364-32439864 GCF_046866305.1 Octopus bimaculoides | reverse complement strand
TTAATAACGAAAATACATATATATTGTATCTATATTATGTGGTCTACTGTGCAACACCGCACCACCTCACTCCACCCTACCACCCCCACACACCACCGTTATGCCAAACCACAACATCACAACGCCAGGCGCAGTTCTTCGGATCCGCGGCGGCGGTGGTGAAGTCTTTATATCAGCATTTTGCTTGATTAGATGTTGTGGAAAAGATTACCAAATAGCATGAAAGAAGAAGAAGAAGAAGGGGGAGGATGAGGAAGAAGAAGGGGTAGGCGAGGAAGAAAAAAGGATGAGGAGGGGAGAAAGAGGGAAAAGAAGAAGAAGAAGAAGAAGAAGAAGAAGAAGAAGAAGAAGAAGGGGAAGAAGAAGGGGAAGAGGAGGGGTAGGCGAGGAAGAAAAAGGAGGAGAGGAGGAGAGAAAGAGGGAAAAGAAGAAGAAGAAGAAGAATTGCAATAGTAACAACTACAGCAACAACAACATGAAAAACAACAATAGCCACAACAAAAGTAACAAAATCAACAATAACAAACACTACAGAAACAAAACAAAACAAAAACATCAACATTGAATAATACAACAAAAACAGAAAAAACTAGAATTTTCCCCTAAGCATCAACATTCAATTTTAGGGAAAAACTGATTTTCAGTGTCTTGCGATTATCTCCCCTTTTTATTTTGCCGCTAGGGAACTATTTCCTGTGTTTAACAAAAAGGTAAATTTGAATTCATTAACATATTTTTTTGTTGTTGTTGCTTTTTGGTTTTTGCATATATCATTTAGTACATCAGCACTTACTTGAATCATCGAAATTCATGCCATTAGCCTATCTGAGTTATTTTCCCTTGCTTTCTTTTTGAAATTATGCAAATCGTAGAGAGCAAAAACTGAACAAAAAGGGGACGTTTTGGCACAGCCGTCCGTTTTGGCGCCGGTTATCTGGCGTGGCTGATTCGGCGCTAAATGATCTGACATCAAACGTTCTAATGCTTCTCTTGCTTTCTCTCGTCAGTTCTAAAGGTACCAAGCATTTCAGTTTTACAGGTATGTGTGTGTATGCGTGTGTGTGTGTGTATGCGTGTGCGTCTGTGTTTGTCCCCGCTCCAACATTCGACAACTGGAGTTGGTGAGTTTACGTCCCCGTGATATTAGGAGTTCGGTATAAGAGACTCATAGAATAAGTACGAGACTTAAAAAAGAAAGAAAAAGTCCTGGGATCGATTTCTTTCACTAAAACCCTTCGAGGTGGTGCTCCAGCCTGGCTGCAGTCTAGTGACTGAAGCCAGTAGAAGATAGAAGATACACACACACAAAACAACATGATTAAGCCGGTCAGTGCAAAACAAGGTGGGCAAAATAATTCTCAAATAGCAAATGAAGAGAAATATATTAAAGAAAGCTTCACAAATTGTTGCGCAGAGTTTCACGAGATCGCTCATCAGACAATTGTAATGAAAGCATTTCTTCAGTTGTCTGATGAGCGATCACGTGAAACAGTTTGTGACCGCTCATCAGACAACTGAGATAACAGTTTGTGAAGATTTTTTCCGCGGCGTCTTTGCGTGTGTATGTGTGTGTGTGTATGTGTGTGTATGTGTGCACGTTGTGTGTGTGTGTGTGTGTGTGTGTGTGTGTGTGTGTGTGTGTGTGTGTGTGTGTGTGTGTGTGTGGTTGTGCTTGTCCCTCACCATCGCCTGAAAACTGATGTTAGCCTGTCTACACCCTCGTGTCTTAGCGGTTCGACCAAAAGCACGGAAAGAATATGTTACAGACTATATAAATTAATACTGGCGTTTAACTTTTTGTTGTTTTTATTAAACCCTTACAGGCGGTGCCCCAGCATGGCCGCACTCTAACACCTGAAACAAGTAAAGGATATAAAAAAAACTGATGTCTATATGTATTCTTACTTTTTTATTCTTTTATTTCTTTCAGTCATTTGACTGTGGCCGTGCTGGGGCAACACCTCGAAGGGTTTTAGTCGAAGAAAGCGACTCGAGCTCTTATTCTTTGTAAGCCTAGTACTTATTCTCTCGGTCTGTTTTGCCGAACCGCTTAGTTGCAGGGACATAAACACACCAGCATCGGTCGTCAAGCGATTGCGGGGTCACACACACACATCCAATGTATATATCATCGGAGTCGATTAAATAAGTACCAGTTACGCAGTGGGGTCGATGTATTCGACTTAATCTATTTGTCTGTCCCCTCTATGTTTGGCCCCCGATGGGCAGTAAAGATATATATATACGACGGGCTTCTTTCAGTTTCCGTCTACCAAATCCACTCACAAGGCTTTGCTCGGCCCGAGGCTATAGTTGAAAATATTTGCCTAAGGTGCCAGACAGTGGGACTGAACCCGGAACCATGGTGGATGGGAAGCAAACTTCTTACCACACAGCCACGCCGGCGCCTGTATGTGTATGTATATATGTACATGGATGTGTGTGTATGCATGAGGAAAGAGACAGAGCGAGAGTGTGAGAGAGCGAAAATATGTGTGTG